>NC_090823.1:38177564-38483767 GCF_000390325.3 Nicotiana tomentosiformis
CTGATGGTTCTCACAATTGGAAAAATAATAGGGAATGTAAGAGAACAATGGAAAGAAGTGCGAGATAATCAGATGAAAAAATATGTTCAACAGGAGGAAGTACATGAAAACACTAGGAAAGAAATTGTCCCAGTTGAAGTTGTTCAAACAACTAACAAATTTGCAGTTTTGGTGGAGGATGCGGGGGATGATGAAAAAACTCCAACTCGAAATTGGAAAAGTTTAAATCCAGCTGCTCCAATATTTACTCCTGGTCTAGCTGGGATTGATTTAGTGAAGGATCGTGTAGATATAAGTTCTACATAGAAAATAATTGAACAACCTATAAATAATGAATCCACATCCCAATGGGTACAAAGAACTTTTACTGGTAATGTGACATCTACACATACTTCATGTCAAGATATTCCATCACAAGATACTCGTTTGGAGGGAGATTTGGCCAAAATATCAAAAAGGGTGAAACATACTGATTCCAAATTAGGGAGTGATATATTTCAGACAAATGAGAAGATACAGTGGAGTGGAGGAAGGATTTGGGATGATCAAATAGAAGAGGATTCCAAGGAAGGTGAAGTACCATATGGAATGCAAGTCGGGGAGGAATCTGTTGATAATGAACTAGAAGAGGAGGAACAAAGTGTAAATGGAGATGCAATTGATACTAAGATCAATGAAGAGAAGAATCTGAACAATATAGAGGCCGAGCCCAAGCCACAGAAAAAAATCAAGGTAAGCCATGCACCTCAAGGAAAACCTGACACAACTACAGTGAACCTTGAAGTTGATCCAGGAAGAACTGGGATTGTTGTTGTATTAATGAGGATGTTAATATCGACAAAAGGGACAGTGCAAAGTATGGGATCATGTAGGGATCTATTGTTCAACCACATGCTGAGACTGGAAAGCAACATAAGAAAATATGGGAGCATGCTATGATACCTAAACCTCGTAAATCCAATATAGTAGTTGCAGTGGGTGATAAAGATAATGAAGAACGTATTCAAAGATCAGACAATGATTTAGATTAAGAATCGACTACCCAGAATTTTCTTAAAGTGACTAGGCAAGGTGATCTTTCCCCAAGGCACATGGATAAGGTTAAGTCAGCTTCTAAAGGAAGAAAGAAGCAAACCAAGGACGATTCCAGTGTTTCAACAGCTGGGGTACAAACGAGAAGAACCCTAACTAAATCCAATAACTTGTAATGGATGCAATTATTTGGAATGTTAGGTTAGTGAATACGAAGGAAGCTTTTGAGAGGCTTATCACAATGCATAGAAAATATCATTTTTAATTTATACGAATGATGGAACCAATGCAACATGCTTGAAAATTAGAGAAGCATAGAATGAAGATTGGATTTGCACAGGCAGTGGTAAATGTATCAAATAAGATCTGGGCATTCATTGATGAAGTGTTTGAGGTTACTATTCTGTATGACATGGTACAGTAATTAACACTGAGACTATTTCACACTGAAACACATGTTGAAATCATTCTCACATTGGTATATACTAAATGCGATCTCATTAAGAGAATATAATTGTGGGTTTCCTTGTATGCAATGGCTAGAGATATGACTGTTCCATGGCTTGTTGGTGAAGATTTTAATGTAATATGGGATGAGGAAGAAAAGTTTGGGGGACTGCCAGTATCATTGAACGAGGTAGATGATTTTAGGCATTACGCCAATACTTGCAACTTGGTTGATCTTGGCTTCAAAGGGAGTATTTTCACTTGGTGGAATGGAAAGGAAGAAGAAGTCTATATTTTCAAAAGGCTTGATCGATGTCTGGCTAATATTGAATTTCAACAAACTTTCCCAGGTTTGGAAGTTACTCATTTGTCCAAAATTGGTTCAGATCACAGTCCTTTGTTATTGAAATATTGATGCTCCAGTGAAGAAATATTTTAGGTTTCTTAACTTTTGGATCAAACATAATTCATTTAAAGATATGGTGAGAGAGAACTGACACTCAGACTTTAGTGCAAATCCATTTATCATTTTCAACTACAAGCTGAAAAAGTTGAAAAAGGCTCTGTCGACTTGGAGTAGAGCAACATATGGGGATATCTTTCAAACAATTGCAAGCCTAGAGGAAGTTGTTATGGTACATGAAGCCTATTTCAAAGTTAATCCTACATAGATGAATAGGGAAAGGTTGCAAAAGGTTCAAGTCGATTTGATTAGATACCTTGCATTGGAGGAGGAGTTTTGGAAACAAAAATCAGGTATGGCATGGTTTAAGGATGAGGATAGAAACACCAATTTTTTTCATGCTCAAGTAAATGGTCGAAGAAACAGATTGCGACTCAAACGAATCCAAAACATACTTGACAACTGGATTGATGAATATAAAGAAATGGCGGATGAAGCTATAAATTTCTTCAAGGAACAGTTTCAAGAAGATGTGATTCCTACAACTTTTGGCATAATAAACCATGTCCCTAGCATGGTGAACATGGAGCAGAACTCAAATTTGATTAGGCAACCCACAAAACAGGAGGTCAAACAAGCTAGTTTTGGCTTAAATGGTGAATCTACAAGAGGTCCCGATGGATTTACAGGTTCCTTTTATAACTCTTGTTGGGATACAATTGGTGACGATATTTGTGATATGGTTAGAGCATTCTTCAATGGTCAAAAGTTACCAAAATGTGTGACACATACAAATTTGGTGCTTTTGCCTAAGAAGAAGGAGGTGACAACATTTTCGGATATGAGGCCTATAAGCCTGAGTAATTTCATCAACAAAATCTTCTCTAGGGTGATTCATGAAAGATTGGTGGGTTTACTCCCTAATCTAATTTCGGATGAGCAAGTAGAATTTGTAAAAGAGAGAAGTATTGTGGAAAATCTACTGTTAACTCAAGAAATAATCACTATTATTAGGTTAAGAACTAGGGCTGAACCTAATGTTGTGATGAAACTTGACAGGACAAAAGCTTACGATCGACTTTCATGGCTATTCTTGACTAAGGTCTTAAGGAAGATGAGGTTTTGTTAAAGATTTATTGGCTTGGTGTTTGGTTTTGTTTCAAACAATTGGTATTCGGTACTCATTAATGGCCAACCTCAAGGTTTCTTCAAGTCTATAAGAGGTGTTAAGCAGGGTGATCCATTGTCACCCACATTCTTCATATTAGTTGCTGAGGCATTATCAAAGGGTTTGAATGTTTTGCATCTAAACTTACACTTTTGTGGGTTTGGTTTGCCTAAGTGGAGCCCCCAAAATCAACCACTTTTTTTAAAGCAACTATACCACTCGACAGCACTTGCCTAGTGGCTAATATATAAATAAAACCCAAAATGAGTCCAAAGCTTACAAGATGTCCAAACCAAAATAGAAGTTGCATGAAGCTACTAGCTATTAAAAAGATAGAAAAGCTAATATCTAATGAACTAGCTATTACAACATGATAAGTTGAATGCTTCCTTCTCCTATTAGTGTATGTAAATTCAATTGTTATTGGCAAATACCAAGCAAGACCTATCAAGCTCTCACCAGGTGCCAGGGTATATTGTCCATAGGCTAAAATGAATTCCAAACATCTACACCACAGAGTTGAAGCCAACATAGTCTTCCAAGTGTAGCTACTATATAATCTCCATATGCAATGGACTAATTTTGTTTAAGTATTAATCATGTGCTAACTCATCAAAATTAATGTGTAAAAGAGGAGCCTGGCTTTAGGCACGCTTTGCAAGGCAAAGTCCAGGCATGAGCTAGCTTTAGGCTAGCTTTGCAAGGCAAAAGCCATGCTTGAGCTGGCTTTAGGCAGGCTTTGCAGGGCAAAAAGCCAGGCTTGAGCTGGCTTTAGCCAGGCTTGAGCTGGCTTTAGCCAGGCTTTACAAGATAAAAGCCAGGCATGGGCTGGCTTTAGCCAGGCTTTACAAGGCAAAAGCTAGGCATGAGCTGGCTTTAGGCTGGCTTTGCAAGGCAAAAGCCAGGAATGAGCTGGCTTTAAGCAGGCTTTGCAAGGCAAAGGCCAGGCTTTGAAATTGTGCCTTTTTGTGATCTTGTAAGCTCAGATCCTTCCCTACTAGAACCTTTAATGTAGACATCATTCTAAACATTGCTAAACCATCATCAGATTGAGCATGAAAGCATGCTAATACCACTGAGAAATGACTCAACAATCTCCAAAAATAACATATGATGGGTTCAGCATTTTCCTTAGCATTTGGACATATCAGTTTGTGTAGAGTCCAATCCTGTGAAGCCATCAGCCTGAGGTTCTTATTTTTGCTATCCTAACCCTAAGGTTAGGTGATTGAGATTTTTCTAGATTGATCAACCTCCTCCCTGCACTAGGCAATTCAGAGAATGAATGAAACTCAGATGTACTTGCAAAAGAGAACACAATGTTAGCTATAAAATCCGCCACTGAGTTGCCTTCTATGAACACATGTTGAAAGATCACATTGAAGTTGTCCTTCATCTCTATAATTTTCTTCATATTCTGTGCAATTACCCAAGGAGGATCCCATTCCCATTCTATCGCCTTCTTCATCACCAATGAATTAGTCTCCAGTATGAGAGGGTGAAGATCATACTCCACACAATATTCAAACCCTTCAAGAATAGCCTTAGCTTCAGCCACCACATTAGTTGTCACTCCCAGGTCTACTGCCCTAGCATACACCACATCACCTTCATCATCACTCACACAAAAGCCTAGGAATATAGGTCCAGGATTGCCCTTTGAATCTCCATCAATATTATATTTGTACCAACCATGAAAAAGAAGCTGCCAGGTTACTCTTCTAGTGATCAATATAGGTTTATATCCTTCAAAGTATTGAATCATGTCTGGCCATAACAATGGAATATTAGGGATCCAAGCATACCTCACCCTTGCCAGTTAATGCAATGTCCTATTAATCTCATGAATCACCCTATTTGTGGACACTGAACCACCATGTTTACCTGCATTTCTTCTCTTCCAAAGCTCCTAAGTGATGATAGCTGGTACTGCTTGAAATAATGGCTTTAATTTTGGACAACACTGAGCATACTACCAATTTCTTATAATCTGCTTCAATTGAATCAATTGCACAGAAATTCCAGCAGCCCCCATGAACAAGTTCCATACCTTAGAGGCAGTAGGACTTGTGACAAATATATGCTCAATGGATTCCTCTTGGGGCTACTGACAACACCAACATCTAGACATCACCATTTGCCCTTGCCTTCTCCACATGTCATCGGTGGCTATTTTCTGCCTCCATAATCTCCACAAGAAGAAGGATATCTTGAATGGCAAATCTTTAATCCACATTAACTTGAATTCCTGATTAGGATTAACCATATGCCTTAATATTTGCCAAGCACTGCTAACACTGAACTTGCCTGAAGGAGTTGGCATCCAGTATGGCCTATCCCAATATCCCTCACTACCTTCATAATGCACATTTAGCCTTATATGTTCTGCAATTTCCTCATTGAAAGTTTGATCTAGCAGCTGATCATCCCATGCTTTCCCTTGTCGCAGTTCTGCCACCTCCTGAAGACCTTCATTGATTAGAAAGTCTTCAGGTAATACGTGATAAAGTGCACCCAATCCAGTCCTATTTTCATGCCAAAATCAACCACTTAGCATGTGCAGATGACACTATTATTTTCTCATCTTGAGATGCTAGTTCTCAACAGTTGGTAATGGAGGTTTTGAATGCATATGAAGCTGTATCTAGCCAGTTGGTGAACAAGGTAAATCTGCTATATATATATATATATATGCATCACTCTGCTATTATGGAGGTGGCTACAAAGGTAGAGAGGATCACTCGAATTGGAAGGCAAGATTTCCCTTTAACATATCTTGGATGTCCTATTTACTACTCGAGGGGAAGGATGTACTATTATCAATGCCTAATTGCTAAGGTGCTTGGCAAATTACAATCATGGAAAGGCAAATTGCTCTCTACAAGAGGTAGGACTGTTTTGATCTCTCATGTTCTTTAGAGTATGACCATCGACCTACTTTCAGCTATGAATCCACCAAATTATGTTATTAACAAGCTTCATACGATGTTTGCACAATTCTTTTGGAGTAGCTCCATTGGTGGCAAAGGTAGACATTGAGCATCTTGGAACACTTTATGTATGCCATGTGATGAAGGTGGAATAGGTTTTAGATCGTTGCACGATGTATCTAAAGCATTATTTTGCAAATTGTGGTGGAATGTTCGAACAAAACCAAGCCTTTGGAGCTTTTTTATGTGTCAAAAATATTGCAAGAAGTTAAATGCAATTATTGTTCCTTGGAGGAAAGGATCACATGTATGGAGGAAGATGTTGGAATGTAGGGATATTATTGAGCATCAAATTGTTTGGCACCCAAAAATAGAATCTTCTCTTTTTTGGTTTGACAATTGGACGAGGATAGGAGCATTATACTTCTTAGTTCCTCGGGATTTTGAAATAGATGAATCTATTCATAATGTATATAATGTAGTAGAAGATGTCACTTGGAATGTTAGCAAGTTACTGGACATTCTGCCTGAAGAATATGCACTGCACATTGTAGAGTACATAAAGCCTCCTGTCATGCAAGATATGCTCGACATACCATTCTGGATGCTAGACACTCGTGGGTTGCTCAGTGTCAAAACTGCATGTGAGTATTTGAGAAGGAGAAATGAGCCACGCAATGATTACAAGATGATATGGGTGAAGGGATTACCTTTCAAAGTTTTCTTCTTCATGTAGAAGGTGTAGAAAGCCAAGCTACCATTAGATGACTTTATGGGAAGATTATGTTATTGCATGCCATCTAGATGTTGGTATTATGACCAGCCTTAGGAGGAAACTATAATACATTTAATCTTCACATCTCATGTTGCTAATAGAGTTTGGACCTACTTTCTCACGCGAGCAGGAATAGCTATGGAGGGACTGACACTGCATCATGCAGTGACTAAATGCTGGACTGCCCAAGTGCTACCTAGAATCAAACCTATTATGCAAGCATTACCTTCTTGTATTGCTTGGGAGCTATGGAAGCGCAGAAATAACCGTAAGTATGGGAAAGCAGTGACTGTTAGTCGACATGTACCAAATTTCAACAACACTTCAATCACTTGTGCAAGTGAGAAAGCCAGGGCTGCAAAAGGTCCCTCATAGGTGGCATGATCTTTTGCTAATGTTGGAGAACTATACACCACGTCTGAAGGTACATAAAGTTATATGGAAATTTCCCATGGAAGGTTGGATTAAAGTTAACACTGATAGTGCGTCGAGGAAAAATTCTGGAAGAAATGCAATTGGATTCTGCTTAAGAAATGAGAATGGAGATGTGAGATATGCTTTTGATAGGGAGATCAATGAAGCCACAAATACAGAAGCAGAAGCACTGGCAGTTGTGGAAGCTTTGAGTTATTGCAGGGAATACAATTACACTCAAATCTGGCTCCAAACAGATTCTTAGGTATTGAAGAATATAATTACTGGTACTTGGAAGCCACCTTGGTTTATTACGAATTATATAGAGGAAATTCTACAACTATTGGAGGGATGTAATAAAATGGTATCACACATATATAGAGAGGGCAACAAACTGGCGGATCATCTTGCTAATTATGCACTTGATGTTGGTAACATTGAGTGTCATGAATTTTGGCAATTGGATATTCAAGAAAGACGTTTAGTGAATGAAGATAAGTTACAATGCCCTTATTTGAGGGTGAAAGTTACCAAGAACTAGGGAGTAAGGAGGAAAGTTGTAGTATGGGGATAGAGATTATTCTGGATCATCATGCTCAAATCCTTAAGGAAGAGAACATGAAGGCCATTTTTTCTACTAACCTTGTATTCTTTTTTTGCACGACAATTTACTGTCTTCATGCTTTACCAATTACTACGACTTCAATGGGTGGTCCAACACAAGTACTCTACCTAGAATCTGGCTCGACAAACTTCATCAAATGAGATGCTACTGTCACCATGCCCTATCATGTGTTTCATATTTTAAGTGTGGTATTAGCACATTATGCACATTTACTTGAAGAGGGGACACTAGTATCATGGGCGGTCCCACGTGGAGAGGTGAGGAGTCATTGTCACCCTATAGGCTCGGAAAAACCATGTATATATTACTGTATATACATCGAGGACTCATATAATAATTTAATTGTGCCCCAAATGAACAAAATTCCCCTTGGTTGTACAGGTTCTGCAGGCTGTTTAGTTCCATTCCCTCACTGCCAGACCTAGGATCGAGACCCAACACCAGCATTACTTCACCATTTCTTTCTTTTTCTTTTTTTTTACGCCATATTTAGTAATCAACTTAGTTTATTTATTTTTTAATTCAAACATTAATTTAGTACTAGTACATAGAAATCACTTAGTTTAATTTTTTTCTTTTAAAATCTCTCCATCTAAGCCCCAAAACTCAATTTCTCTTCACGATTAGTTCTTTGTATCTTTTACACAAAATACTCAAAAACTCTATTGGATATTCATCTTTCTAGACTTTGAAAAGTTAATAACAGACAAAAATAATGATTAAGGACAGTAGGAAAGGGGGATAAATATTTTATTAACTAGTTTCATTAGTCAATAATCTTTATCTCTAATCAAGTTTTATTATTATTTTATTTAAAAAAAATAAAGACAACTAAAACCCTTCTCCCTTTAATGTTTCTTTCCTTTTTCCCTTTTTTTATTGAACGACAGTTTAGTACTCCATATTTAGTAATCAACTTAGTTTATTTATTTTTTAATTCAAATATTAATTTAGTACCAGTACATAGAAGTCACTTACTTTAATTTTTTTCTTTTGAAATCTCTCCATCTAAGCTCCAAAACTCAACTTCTCTTCACGATTAGTTCTTTGCATCTTCTACACAAAATACTCAAAACTCTATTAGAGATACATTTTTCTAGACTTTGAAAAGTTAATAAAGAGACACAAAAATAATGATTAAAGACAGTAGGAAAGGGGAAAAAATTATTTCATTAACTAGTTTCATTAGTCAATAATCTTTATCTCTAATCAATTTTTATTAATATTTCATTTAGAAAAAATAAAGACAACTAAAACCTTCTCCCTTCAAAGTTTACTTTGGCAAAGTAGCAAGTATTTGTTGACTCTGGGATTTCAATTGAAGCTTTTTGGACTGCTTACTGACTTTTATTAGTCATGATTTTGTTTAAATTTTTTATGTTTTTGAACATTCTTTCGGCCACGAACTCGTAATCACTAAGTTTTCAAAGAGTTGCATGCCAAACTTTATTGCGTGTCTGTTTTATATTTACGTTAAAAATAATGATGCCCCCGCGACATTCAAATCCTGGATCCGCCTCTGACTAGTATGCATAAGCATGGACATCAACGCAAGGCATAAGCATTTCATACCCAAAAAACTGCTCAAAATAGAATAAAAAAGAAGCCGCATGAAGACATTCACATACACTGTCACATGATCACGATAGGATGTGTTAATGTAAACTATAAATCATGGGAAATACACAATACAACAGAAATAAGATCACACCATCGTGAGCAGCAGATTACGTACATACTGCCCAGATCCACAACGTACCGCTGCAGGTTTTCATTAATTTGGTGGGAGTTTTGACATGCATTTTTAGATACTGTTTATCATATAAACCAACTAGGATACACGAGATGAAGTATGGCATACTCGAACTGATGCAAATGACGAGATGTGCGCATGGATTGGAGTTTTTTGGGGTGGACAAATAGGCAGAACAAAAGAGAGGCTACTGCTAAGCCTCTATAGCTGGGCAATTTTCATGGCAATTCTTGTGCAGATCAGGATTTCATCTTGGAAAATATTGTATTACAATTTTAATAATTTCAGCAGGGTAGTTTTAATAATTTACAATTTTTACCTTACTAGGTCAATGTTAAATACTAGATTAAAATGTACTACAAAATTTGAGTATGCCTCACTCAAATATGGTAATAGGGATTATGTACACTACAACTATTATGCCTCACAAGACACTATGCTTGTATTTCTTTTGATTTTTATTATTATACATAAAAACTCGCCCTAGGCACCTTGCCTAGTAGATTTAAAAAAAAACTTGAGATATTTAAAGTGGGAGACTATATCCTCCGGAAGGTTTTCCCCGGACACAGGAACATAATGTAGGAAAGCTCGATGCTAGTTGGAAGGTCCATATCGAATTATCGGAATAATAAGCAAATGAACTTACAAGCTCGAGAAAAACGAGGGGAAGCTCCTTCAGTCTAACTGAAACATCGCCCACTTGAAGCACTACTATTTTTAAGGATCCCAGCGGTTTCCTTTCTTCTTTATATTTTTTTAATTTTCATTTAATTATTAGATGATAAGCATAGCTAGCCCGAATGATGACAACTCAGACCCACAAAAAACATAATAGAATAGCAATAGTTCCGATTTGGAGTGAAAAATGTCTCGCCAATATGCTAGCATTGTCTTTATCTAAATGTTTCTCGTTTCCTATACTTCCTTTTCAAAAATTGGACCGATGGAAGATCAATCAATGAATACAAGACCACCAGCCAATAAGTCTAGTATTCGAGCTTTTATTCTTCAAACTCAAACTCTGGAGGAGAATATTATATGGAAACCGTTTAATTATATGAAGAATAGAAGATCTAACTTGATGTCTCGAAAATAACAATATCCGGGGACAAGGTTTGCATCCGGAATAAGATCATCTCGACCAATACACATCTTATGTACCACTGGTCCAGGAGTGGCCACTTTGTTAATAATAAAAAGCCCTTCAAAGAGGCTAGAATTATTTTTATTCGGATATGTTTTCCCTTTTCATTTAGAAGAAAACTAAGTCCATCTAAGCTACTTGATGTATGTTGTTAAGATAATTTATCCTTTATGTTCGGAATAATTATCCCGTATGTATAGGGTAAAATATATTATGACACGTGGCCGTCCGAGAAAGGGACACATAGAACCCAAGACATGGGGATGGTTGAAAATCGAAGACAACTGTTTCGTTTGTCGCCGGAAAGAATAATGCTCATAAAGATGTGATAAATGGTCTTTTCTCGGTAGCATTTAATAGAGAATATTCATAGCATTAAGAGCAGTTACCCGTTACAAGGAATTTGACATTTATATTCACCGTTATATCTTCATCAATGCCCCTCATAATTGACATTAAAGAAGGGCACGATTGTAGGACCTTCTTCATAGCTATGAATAGTGAGCTTCGTTGTCATTGTAAAGGACACGAATTTTCTGGCAAACTTACACTATATTTTATACAAAGCTCAATCTAATCTTATCTTCTTATTTCTTGATTTCTTTGTTATTGTTCCCGAAAATCTTATTCGCGGATTGTTGCTTATGCTGTTTCGTCTATATCCTAAGGCTAAGTATTGCGTAACTCTTCAATTATTTATTTATTTCAGGATAAAATTAATTTACTTATCTAGAAACCACGCATAAATTTAACTGTATCATTTTACGGGTAAACAGTTTGGCGCCCACCGTGGGGCCTAGATAGCCGTGTAATCAAATTGATCCTTGCCTTTTTTACTAACATGTTTTGATTGTTTTTGTCTTAATACAAATTATAAGAAATGGCAGATAACGCTATTAACGACATGCACAACCCTGAGATTCGAGGGGATTAGCCTCATTCCGAGGACTCAATCAGCGACATCCATAACGAAGGGAGTGGCGCTACACCAGTGCATGACAGGCTGTATCCTTGACATGTTCGGGGGACCACTCCCGATGACGCTGATAAGGAGCATGTCGTCGACGCAGTAAGGTCTTGCAAGAGCAACAAATGATCATTCTAGGCCACCTCACCCGAGAGGATAAAGTTATAAAGGAGTTGAAGCAAGCGATGTCGGGAGCTTCAAATAATGCAAACAGACGAGATTCGATTCCTCCCAAGGTTCTCACGAATCATACAACGCGTAGGATCGACAACAATACTCCCATGGGTGAAATTGGCTCCGATGGGGCAGGGAGAACAGATCCGGTCTCACCAATGAGAATGATTCTTTCAAGAATGAACTTTTACGGTTCATGAGGGAACTAAACGCCCGCATAGACCAGATCCCGGGTACGCCACCACCGCTGAAAGGCCCGGACTCGAAGAAGTATACTCAATTGTCATACAAGTCAAGTGCGGCACTAGAGTCAATCCCGAAGAGGTTCAAAATGCCTGAAATGCCAAAGTATGACGAAACTTCAGACCCCCGGGAGCATATTACCACCTACACAATGGCGATAAAAGGGAATGATTTAGCTCCTCATGAAATTGAATTTGTGCTGTTAAAGAAATTTGGAGAAACCCTCACGAGGGGGGCCTTAACATGATATTCGCTGTTACCCGAGCATTCCATAGATTCCTTTGAAATACTTGCAGATTCTTTCATCAAGGCTCGTGTCGGGGCAAGAAAAGTACCGGCCTAAAAGGCCGACATATTCAGGATAGTGCAAGGAGAACCCGAGCTTCTACGAGAGTTTGTTACCCGATTCCAAAAGGAGAGAATGTTGCTCCCGGCTATCCCGGATGAATGGGCGTGTGAGGCATTCACCAAAGGATTGAATCCGAGGAGTTCAGACGCTTCCCAGAAATTAAAGGAAATCCTACTCGAGTTTTAAGCAATGACCTGGACGAACATCCACAACCGGTATGAATCAAAAATGAGGATCGAAGATTATCAGGTTGGTTTTCCATCATCGACCAAAGGACGAGAAAAGAACAAGGAAAACTAAATGGGTGATTATGACGCTGACAGGCGGACTTCGATGGGCCATTTTTTGCCTTACGAACGAACGGAAGGCCACAGCAGAGGTTTCTGGACAGCGGATAGGTTCACGATTGACATGAGGACTGATCGCGGCCGGAACAATCCATCACTGCAGGATAAAGAAGTGGTAGGATCGCGGGATCCTTCCTACCCTAAATTATCAGAATACAACTTTAACATCAGTATAATGGAATTGGTATCGGCCATGAGAAACATCAAAGAAGCACGGTTCCCAAGATCGATGAGATCTAATTCTAACCAGAGGGATCCCAAGTTGTGGTATGAATACCACGGGACGGATGGCCACCAGACATGGGACTATCGACATCTCCGGAAAGAAGTGGCAACATTACTGAAGAATGGTCACATCAAAGAATTCTTGATAAACATAAAGAAATGGCGGATGAAGCTGTAAATTTCTTCAATAAACAGTTTCGAGAAGATGTGATTCCTACAGCTTTTGGCATAATAAACCATGTCCCTATCATGGTGAACATGGAGCAGAACTCAAACTTGATTAGGCAACCCACAAAACAGGAGGTCAAACAAGCTGGTTTTGGCCTAAATGGTGAATCTACAGGAGGTCTCGATGGATTTACAGGTTCCTTTTATCCTTCTTGTTGGGATACAATTGGTGACGATATTTGTGATATGGTTAGAGCATTCTTCAATGGACAAGAGTTACCAAAATGTGTGACACATACAAATTTGGTGCTTTTGCCTAAGAAGAAGGAGGTGACAACATTTTCGGATATGAGGCCTATAAGCCTGAGTAATTTCATCAACAAAATCTTCTCTAGGGTGATTCATGAGAGATTGGTGGGGTTACTCCCTAATCTAATTTCGGATGAACAAGTAGGATTTGTGAAAGGGAGAAGTATTGTGGAAAATCTACTGCTAACTCAAGAAATAATCACTGATATTAGGTTAAGAAATAGGGCTGAACATAATGTTGTGATGAAGCTTGACATGACAAAAGCTTACGATCGACTTTCATGGCTATTCTTGACTAAGGTCTTAAGGAAGATGGGGTTTTGTTAAAGATTTATTGGCTTGGTATTTGGTTTTGTTTCAAACAATTGGTATTCAGTACTTATTAATGGCCAACCTCAAGGTTTTTTCAAGTCTACAAGAGGTGTTAAGTAGGGTGATCCATTGTTACCCACACTCTTCATATTAGTTGTTGAGGCATTATCAAAGGGTTTGAATGCTTTGCATCTAAACTTACACTTTTGTGGGTTTGGTTTGCCTAAGTGGAGCCCCAAAATCAACCACTTAGCATATGCCGATGACACTATTATTTTCTCATCCTGAGATGCTACTTCTCTACGGTTGGTAATGGAGGTTTTGAATGCATATGAAGCTGTATCTAGCCAGTTGGTGAACAAAGGTAAATCTGCTATATATATGCATCACTCTACTAGTATGGAGGTGGCTACAAAGGTAGAAAGGCTCACTGGAATTGGAAGGCAAGATTTTTCTTTAACATATCTTGGATGCCCTATTTTCTACTCGAAGGGAAGGATGGACTACTATCAATGCCTAATTACTAAGGTGCTTGATAAAATATAATCATGGAAAGGTAAATTTCTCTCTACAGGAGGTATGACTGTTTTGATCTCTCATGTTCTTTAGAGTATGACCATCCACATACTTTCAGCTATGAATCCACCAAATTATGTTATTAACAAGCTTCATACGATGTTTGCACAATTCTTTTGGAGTAGCTCCATTGGTGGCAAAAGTAGACATTGAGCATCTTGGAACACTTTGTGTATGCCATGTGATGAAGGTGGAATAGGTTTTAGATCGTTGCACGATGTATCTAAAGCATTATTTTACAAATTATGGTGGAATGTTCGAACAAAACCACGCCTTTGGAGCTCTTTTATGTGTCAAAAATATTGCAAGAAGTTAAATGCAATTATTGTCCCTTGGAGGAAAGGATCACACATATGGAGGAAGATGTTGGAATGTAGGGATATTATTGAGCATCAAATTGTTTGGCACCCAAAAATAAAATCTTCTCTTTTTTGGTTTGACAATTGGATGGGGATAGGAGCATTATACTTCTTAGTTCCTCGGGATTTTGGAATAGATGAATCTATTCATAATGTATATGATGTAGTAGAAGCTGTCACTTGGAATGTTAACAAGTTACTGGACATTCTGCCTGAAGAATATGCACTGCACATTGTGGAGTACATAAAGCCTCCTGTCATGCAAGATATGCTTGACATACCATTCTGGATGCTAGACACTGGTGGGTTGTTCAGTGTCAAAACTGCGTGTGAGTATTTGAGAAGGAGAAATGAGCCACGCAATGCTTACAAGATGATACGGGCGAAGGGATTACATTTCAAAGTTTCCTTCTTCATGTGGAAGGTGTAGAAAGCCAAGCTACCATTAGAAGACTTTATGGGAAGATTAGGTTATTGCATGCCATCCAGATGTTGGTCTTGTGACCAGCCTCAGGAGGAAAATCTAATATATTTATCTTTACATCTCATGCTGCTAATAGAGTTTGGACTTACTTTTTCACGCGAGCAGGAATATCTATGGAGGGACTGACACTACATCATGCAGTGACTAAATGCTGGACTGCCCAAGTGCTACCTAGAATCAAACATATTATGCAAGCATTACCTTCTTGTATTGCTTGGGAGCTATGGAAGCACAGAAACAACCATAAGTATGGGGAAGCAGTGACTGTTAGTTGAGTCATTTACTAAATTTCAACAACACTTCAATCACTTGTGCAAGTGAGAAAGCCAGAGCTGCAAAAGGTCCCTCATATGTGGCATGATCTTTTGCTAATGTTGGAGAAATATACACCACGTCTGGAGGTACATAAAGTTATATGGCAATTTTTCATGGAAGGTGGGATCAAAGTTAACACTAATGGTGCGTCTAGGGGAAATTCTGGAAGAAGTGCAATTGGATTCTGCTTAAGAAATGAGAATGGAGATGTGAGATATGCTTATTCTGGATCATCATGCTCAAATCCTTAGGGAAGAGAACATGAAGGTCATTTTTTCTACTAACCCTCTGTTCTTTTTTGCAAGATAATTTACTGTCTTCATGCTTTACCAATTACTACGACCTCAATGGGTGGTCCAACATAAGTCTCTACCCATAATCTGGTTCGACAAACTTCATCAAATGAGATGCTACTGTCACCATGCCCTATCACGTGTTTCATATTTTAAGTGTGGTATTGGCACATTATGCACATTCCCTTGAAGTGGGGACACTAGTATAAGGGGTGGTCCCACGTAGAGAGGTGAGGGGTCACTGGCACCCTATAGACTCGGGAAAAACCATGTATATATTACTGTATATACATCTAGGGCTCTTATTATAATTTAATTGTGCCCCAAATGAATAAAATGCCCCTTGGTTGCACAGGTTCTGCAGGCTATTTAGTTCCGTTCCCTCACCGCTAGACCTAGGATCGAGACCCAACACCAGCATTACTTCACCATTTCTTTCTTTTTAATTTTTACGCCATATTTAGTAATCAACTTGGTTTATTTATTTTTTAATTCAAACATTAATTTAGTACTAGTACATAGAAGTCACTTATTTTAATTTTTTTCTTTTAAAATCTCTCCATCTAAGCTCCGAAACTCAATTTCACTTCACGATTAGTTCTTTGTATCTTTTACACAAAATACTCAAAAACTCTATTGGAGATACATCTTTCTAGATTTTAAAATGTTAATAAGAGACAAAAATAATGATTAAAGACAATAGGAAAGGGGGATAAAATATTTTATTAACTAGTTTCATTAGTCAATAATCTTTATCTCTAACCAATTTTTATTATTATTTCATTTAGAAAAAATAAAGACAACTAAAACCCTTCTCCCCTCAACGTTTCTTTCTTTTTTCCCTTTTTAATTGAACGACAGTTTAGTACTCCATATTTAGTAATCAACTTGGTTTATTTAGTTTTTTATTCAAACATTAATTTAGTACTAGTACATAGAAGTCACTTAGTTTAATTTTTTTCTTTTAAAATCTCTCCATCTAATCTCAAAAACTCAACTTCTCTTCACGATTAGTTCTTTATATCTTCTACACTAAATACTCAAAACTCTATTGGAGATACATCTTTCTAGACTTTGAAAAGTTAATAAAGAGACACAAAAATAATGATTAAAGACAGTAGGAAAGGGGGATGAAATATTTCATTAACTAGTTTCATTAGTCAATAATCTTTATCTATAATCAATTTTTATTATTATTTCGTTTAGAAAAAATAAAGAAAACTAAAACCTTCTCCCTTCAACGTTTACTTTGGCAAAGTAGCAAGTATTTGTTGACTCTGGCACTTCGATTGAGGCTTTTTGGACTGCTTATTGACTTTTATTAGTCATGATTTTGTTTAAGTTTTTTATATTTTTGAACATTCTTTTGGCTACGAACTCGTAATCACTAAGTTTTCAAAGAGTTGCATGCCAAACTTTATTGCGTGTCAGTTTTATATTTACGTTAAAAATAATGGTGCCCCCGCGACGTTCAAATCCTGGGTCCGCCTCTGACTAGTATGCATAAGCATGGACATCAACGCAAGGCATAAGCATTTCATACCCAAAAAACTGCTCAAAATAGAAAAATAAAGAAGCCGCATGAAGACATTCACATACACTGTCACATGATCACGATAGGAAGTGTTAATGTAAACTATAAATCATGGGAAATACACAATACAACAGAAATAAGATCACACCATCGTGAGCAGCAGATTACGTACATACTGCCCAGATCCACAACGTACCGCTGCAGGTTTTCATTAATCTTGGTGGGAGTTTTGACATGCATTTGTAGATACTGTTTATCATATAAACCAACTAGGATACACGAGATGAAGTATGGCATACTCGAACTGATGCAAATGACGAGATGTGCGCATGGATTGGAGTTTTTTGGTGTGGACAAATAGGCAGAACAAAAGAGAGGCTACTGCTAAGCCTCTATAGCTGGGCAATTTTCATGGCAATTCTTGTGCAGATCAGGATTTCATCTTGGAAAATATTGTATTACAATTTTAATAATTTCAGCAGGGTAGTTTTAATAATTTATAATTTTTACCTTACTAGGTCAATGTTAAATACTAGATTAAAATGTACTACCAAATTTGAGTATGCCTCACTCAAATATGGTAATAGGGATTATGTACACTACAACTATTATGCCTCACATCCTGTGAGGCCACGTGACACTATGCTTGTATTTCTTTTGATTTTTATTATTATACATAAAAACTCGCCCTAGGCACCTTGTCTAGTAGATTTAAAAAAAAACTTGAGATATTTAAAGTGGGAGACTATATCCTCCGGAAGGTTTTCCCCGGACACAGGAACATAATGTAGGAAAGCTCGATGCTAGTTGAAAGGTCCATATTGAATTATCGGAATAATAAGCAAATGAACTTACAAGCTCGAGAAAAACGAGGGGAAGCTCCTTCAGTCTAACTGAAACATCGCCCACTTGAAGCACTACTATTTTTAAGGATCCCAGCGGTTTCCTTTCTTCTTTATATTTTTTTAATTTTTATTAAATTATTAGATGATAAGCATAGCTAGCCCGAATGATGACAACTCAGACCTACAAAAAACATAATAGAATAGCAATAGTTCAGATTTGGAGTGAAAAATGTCTCGCCAATATGCTAGTATTGTCTTTATCTAAATGTTTCTCGTTTCCTATACTTCCTTTTCAAAAATTGGATCGATGGAAGATCAATCAATGAATACAAGACAACCAGCCAATAAGTCTAGTATTCGAGCTTTTATTCTTCAAACTCAAACTCTGGAGGAGAATATTATATGGAAACCGTTTAATTATATGAAGAATAGAAGATCTAACTTGATGTCTCGAAAATAACAATATCCGGGGACAAGGTTTGCATCCGGAATAAGATCATCTCGACCAATACACATCTTATGTACCACTGGTCCAGGAGTGGCCACTTTGTTAATAATAAAAAGCCCTTCAAAGAGGCTAGAATTATTTTTATTCGGATATGTTTTCCCTTTTCATTTAGAAGAAAACTAAGTCCATCTAAGCTACTTGATGTATGTTGTTAAGATAATTTATCCTTTATGTTCGGAATAATTATCCCGTATGTATAGGGTAAAATATGTTATGACACGTGGCCGTCCGAGAAAGGGACACATAGAACCCAAGACATGGGGATGGTTGAAAACCGAAGACAACTGTTTCGTTTATCACCGGAAAGAATAATGCTCATAAAGATATGATAAATGGTCTTCTCTCGGTAGCATTTAATAGAGAATATTCATAGCATTAAGAGCAGTTACCCGTTACAAGGAATTTGGTATTTATATTCACCGTTATATCTTCATCAATGCCCCTCATAATTGACATTAAAGAAGGGCACGATTCTAGGACCGTCTTCATAGCTATAAATAGTGAGCTTCGTTGTCATTGTAAAGGACACGAATTTTCTGGCAAACTTACACTATATTTTATACAAAGCTCAATCTAATCTTATCTTCTTATTTCTTGATTTCTTTGTTATTGTGCCCGAAAACCCTGTTCGCGGATTGTTGCTTTTGCTGTTTCGTCTATATCCTAAGGCTAAGTATTGCGTAACTCTTCAATTATTTATTTATTTCAGGATAAAATTAATTTACTTATCTAGAAACCACGCATAAATTTAACTGTATCATTTTACGGGTAAACAGTTTGGCGCCCACCGTGGGGCCTAGATAGCCGTGTAATCAAATTGATCCTTGCCTTTTTTACTAACATGTTTTGATTGTTTTTGTCTTAATACAAATTATAAGAAATGGCAGATAACGCTATTAACGACATGCACAACCCTGAGATTCGAGGGGATTAGCCTCATTCCGAGGACTCAATCAGCGACATCCATAACGAAGGGAGTGGCGCTACACCAGTGCATGACAGGCTGTATCCTTGACATGTTCGGGGGACCACTCCCGATGACGCTGATAAGGAGCATGTCGTCAATGCGGTAAGGTCTTGCAAGAGCAACAAATGATCATTCTAGGCCACCTCACCCGAGAGGATAAAGTTATAAAGGAGTTGAAGCAAGCGATGTCGGGAGCTTCAAATAATGCAAACAGACGAGATCCGATTCCTCCCAGGGTTCTCACGAATCAAACAATGCGTAGGATCAACAACAACACTCCCATGGGTGAAATTGGCTCCGATGGGGCAGGGAGAACAGATCCGGTCTCACCAATGAGAATGATTCTTTCAAGAATGAACTTTTACGGTTCATGAGGGAACTAAACGCCCGCATATACCAGATCCCGGGCACGCCACCACCGCTGAAAGGCCCGGACTCGAAGAAGTATACTCAATTGTCATACAAGTCAAGTGCGGCACTAGAGTTAATCCCGAAGAGGTTAAAATGCCTGAAATGCCAAAGTATGACGGAACTTCAGACCCCCGGGAGCATATTACCACCTACACAATGGCGATAAAAGGGAATGATTTAGCTCCTCATGAAATTGAATTTGTGTTGCTGAAGAAATTTGGAGAAACCCTCACGAGGGGGGCCTTGACATGGTATTCGCTGTTACCCGAGCATTCCATAGATTCCTTTGAAATGCTTGCAGATTCTTTCATCAAGGCTCGTGTCGGGACAAGAAAAGTACCGGCACAAAAGGCCGACATATTCAGGATAGTGCAAGGAGAACCCGAGCTTCTACGAGAGTTTATTACCCAATTCCAGAAGGAGAGAATGTTGCTCCCGGCTATCCCGGATGAATGGGCGTGTGAGGCATTCACCAAAGGATTAAATCCGAGGAGTTCAGACGCTTCCCAGAAATTGAAGGAAATCCTACTCGAGTTTCAAGAAACGACCTGGACGAACGTCCACAACCGGTATGAATCAAAAATGAGGATGGAAGATTATCAGGTTGGTTTTCCATCATCGACCAAAGGACGAGAAAAGAACAAGGAAAACTAAATGGGTGATTATGACGCTGACAGGCGGACTTCGAGGGGCCGTTTTTTGCCTTACGAACGAACAGAAGGCCACAACAGAGGTTTCCGGATAGCGGACAGGTTCACGATTGACACGAGGACTGATCGCGGCCGGAACAATCCATCACTGCAGGATAAAGAAGTGGTAGGATTGCGGGATCCTTCCTACCCTAAATTATCAGAATACAACTTTAACATCAGTATAATGGAATTGGTATCGGCCATGAGAAACATCAAAGAAGCACGGTTCCGAAGACCGATGAGATCTAATTCTAACCAGAGGGATCCCAACTTGTGGTGTGAATACCACGGGATGGATGGCCACCAGACATGGGACTATCGACATCTCCGAAAAGAAGTGGCAACATTACTGAAGAATGGTCACATCAAAGAATTCTTGAGTGACAGAGCTAAGAACAATTATGGTCATAACTGACACAACGCGGAACCACTTGAAAGCAGGAGAAGATCCCCCACGTCAAACAATCAACATGATCTTTGGAGGGAACGAGATTAATGGGGTCACCTTTTCACCAGCAAAGAAGACGAAAGTATCAATAACGCATAGAAAAAGGCTTCGGAAAGTCGATATCACTTTTACGGAGGAGGACTCAAACGGATTGCTGCTATTACACAATGACACACTAGTAATTTATTTAAATGTTCTAGATTTTAAATTTAAATGTGTTCTAGTGGATCCAAGGAGTTCGGCTAATATCATATAATGGAGAGTATTGGAGTAAGTTAAACTCACCGGAACCATTATACCGACCACAAAGCTCCACGCCGGATTCAACCTCGTAAGTGTGACAACTCGAGGAGAAATTTTATTACTCACAAACACTGAAGGAGTAATGAAAATAACTCTTTTCGAGTGGTAGATGGTGATATGGGATACATCATTCTGAGAAGGCCATGGTTTCACGAGATGAAAGTTGTACCATCAACATACCATAAATTGCTGAAGTTTTCAATGCCCGAGGGAATTAAGCAGATAAGGGGGGACCAACCGGCGGGAAGGGACACATGGAACCCAAGACAGGGGGATGGTTGAAGACTGAAGACAATTGTTTCATTTGTCACCGGGAAGAATAATGCTCATAAAGATGTGATAAATGGTCTTCTCTCGGTAGCATTTAATAGAGAATATTCATAGCATTAAGAGCAATTACCTGTTACAAGGAATTTGGCATTTATATTCACTGTTATATCTTCATCAATGCCCCTCATAATTGACATTAAAGAAGGGCACGACCCTAGGACCTTCTTCATAGCTATAAATAGTGAGCTCAGTTGTCATTGTAAAAGACACGAATTTTCTGGCAAACTTATACTATATTTTGTACAAAGCTCAATCCAATGTTATCTTCTTATTTCTTGATTTTTTTTGTTGTTGTGCCCGAAAATTATGTTCCCGGAATTGTTGTTTGTGCTGTTTCGTCTATATCCTAAGGCTAAGTATTGCGTAACTCTTCAATTATTTATTTATTTCAGGATCAAATTAATTCACTTATCTAGAAATCACGTATAAATTCAACTGTACCATTTTACGAGTAAACATCGTATTAATTAATAAAATTAGAGTGTTATCTGATTTTCAATTTTCGAATAAGTTATTCCATTTTATATTTAGATTTGATTTCCTTTTGTGCCTGTGAAGATGAGACCCATTTTCCTATGCATCGAATACGTTATGGACTCTTTATTAATTCACCGTGGCATTTGATTTAACTTGAAATATATTGCTACGAAAGCGAGAAAGAAAAAATACAAGTAATAGTCTATGTACGACTAAGTACATCTAAAGCACCAATGTCAAACGTGTGTCGGATAACATGAATGGCATATTTTCAAGTATAAAATAAATATTCAAAGCAAAGACAAGAATTACACACAAAAAATAAAGAGAAATGATCAAAATAACTTAATTTTATTAGAAGGCATGAAGGCGCAGAACAAACATTACAAAAAGAAAGGAAAATAATACAAATACAATATATAATCAAGAATTATCTGGTGCCGGAGGCACATAGTCTATAGTTGATGAAAAACTTGGAGGGGCGTTGGAACAAGAAGCACTAAAGTATTAGAGGCGGAGCTAGTATTTCAAACTTATGAGTTCAGAATTTTAATCGCTTTAAGTTAATGGGTTCTAAATTAATAATTTATACATATTTAGTTTATTTTTTTAAGACAAATACAAGGATTCGAACCAAAGTTACTGGGTTCGGCCGAACCCGCTCTTGACACTCTAACTCCAACTCCGCCCATGAGTATCCTCAAGGGATTCTTCATCCTTTCACATGAGTTCCAGAGCATCCTTTACTACAACCTCAGCTTTTCGAATCTCCTCCGTAATATCTGAAATCCTGGAATGAGCCTCACGCAGAGTATTTAACCAGGTCGCTAAGATTACATAGTTTTAGTCAAGCTTTGACTGACGCTGAGTTAATCAAAATTCGAGGCCACTACGTCATGTGTAGATTGCAAACGCGCCTTTATTCTTCTAAGGCTTTCAGAGCAGTCTCTAGATTTCTCACTCTATCTTCTAACGGCCGGTTATTATTAAGAACCTAAGAGTATTCCTTTACCAAATGAGTTGATTCTCCTCCCTTTCATCCTTAAGTCCTTCAAATTTAGTGTCCCGCTTCTTATTGGCTTTAGTAAGCTCCAAAACTATGGCATCATACCTTTGCATCATTTGTGGGCTTCCATGGAGATCAGATCACCCTATAAAAGAGAATATGTAAGTAATGCACATGATTGTGTCTATGAAAGAAGATTAGATACAAAAGGCTTATCTTGAAAGTTTAAGTAAATAAAGTGAGAAATTAATCTAGGAGTGGAGGTATTCTCGAGCCGAGCACTTTCCAAGGAACCGATCAGTCCATGCAACCCAGCAACAGCATATCTTAATTGCAATAGAAGAATAGCATCATTGTGTATCGTGACCATGATTTTGCACTCATAGGTACTGGTGAAAAGAACGATCTCTTTCTCCTGAGTTTTCAAAAGATCTGGCTGTGAACCCTACACCTGAGCAACATTGGCGTTCTTAGAATCTAGGGGTGGCGCTGTAATCACCAGGCCGGTATGTTTTATCCCCCTTCTCCTGTTTAATATTTTCCGTATGTGTATTTAATATTTTCTAATTTACGGGGATGGTTGGGATTGGTTTCGAGAAGGGTATGGAGTCAATGTAGACACTAAGTCTCATTTTGAAAGCTTAAGTTGTAAGAGTTGATCAAGGGTTGACTTTTGTGTAAATATTCCCATATCCGCGGTTTTATGATTCCAATAGTTTCGTATGTACGGATTTAGATTTGGCTTTAATTGTTGAAAGTTGGGAATTTGAAGGTTTGAAAAGTTTATAAGTTTGACCGGGAGTTTACTTTGAGATTATCGGGCCCGGATTATTGTTCCGAGAATTTGTATAGATTCGTATTTTCATTTGGAACTTGTGTGCAAAGTTTGGGTTCATTCCAGATTGATTAGGCTTGAAGCACACTCTTGGTTTGACAGTGAAAGTTTATGAACTAAAGAGATGGATCTTGATCGATGATTTGTGGTTTTGATGTTATGTTCAGTGTTTTAATCCTTTGGATAGGTTTGAGGAAGGTATCAGGACTTGTTGGTATGATTGGACGGGATCCCGGGGGTCTCGGATGTGTTTTCAATGGATTTGAGAGCAATTTGGTATTAGATAGAAGACTTGGTGCTAGTGTGTTGTACCTGCGAATTTGGTGTGCAGGTGCGAGGCCGCATCTGCGAAGGAGGCAGCACATAAGTGGAAGAGGAGTCTGGGACTAGAAGTCCGCGCGCAGGTGCACGCCCGCAAATGCAGAAGGGGGTCCGCAAAAGCGGATGGTAGGGATTTTAAGTGAACTCGCTGATACGAGCCTTTTTCCACAGGAGCATGCTTGCAAAAGCGAGCATCTTGTTCGCAAAATACGATGATTGCTGGGCAGTGGTGTTACATCGAGGGTTTGGCCTATTTTATCATATTTTGAGATTGGGAGCTCGGATTGTGGCGATGTTTTAGGCGATTTTCACTACACTTTGGAGTTTAAGTGATTTGTACTCGATTTTGTTGATATATCTTGTCTCCCATGGGTTTTTATGCATAGATTACAGATTTTGGAAGTGGAATTTGGGTGTTTTTGTGTTAGAATTTTTAAGAATGAATATTTGAGATTTGAACCTCATTTGGAGTCGGTTTTGAATGAAACTTGTATAATTGGACTCATATTAGATTGGGTATTCGAGATTTATGAGTTTTGTCGGGTTCCAAGGTGCGAGCCCGGATTGACTTTTTTGTTGACTTTGTGTAGTTGCATAAAGATTGAAGCTTTATTATTTGGGGTTGTTTTCTTTAGATTTATTTGATGTTATTAAGTTTTTTTGGCTAGATTCGAGCCGTTCGAAGGTCTATTCACATCGGAAGGCATTTTTAGAGTATTGATTTGGCTTATTTGAGGTAAGTATTTGGCCTAAACTTGGCTGAGGCACTAATTTCCTAGGTTATTGATGATTGGCTACGTGCTAAGGGTGGCGTACATACGAGGGGTTGAGCCCATGTGCGTGCATCGAGTTTTATTCATGTTTGGGGTAGTATTTATGCTATATTATGCCTTGTTTTGAATATTTGTGATTCTTACTATCATGCTTTACATGTTGTATGACTACGTGACTTCGTGAATCATGTTGGAGACTATGTGTAGGTTAATCTCCTGTTCAAACATGATAACTGCTGTATTGAGGCGTATCCGCCTAATATGAGCTGTAATTGTACACTTCACACATACATAGACTTTAGCATTCTATTTTATCAGTCTAGGAGTACTTGATTTGATGTTCATTGACTGTATACATGTATTCTTGTATATATTTTTTGTGTTATAGACTGGTTTTATAGCATGTGAGTTGTCCATGCAGGTTAAGTTTATTATGGTACATGAGTTGTCTGTGTGATTGTTATGGCACTTGGGTTATCCGTGCAGTGTATGGATAAGGATCCATTCCCCTAGGGTCGTTCTATCATGTTTCTCCTTGATGAAATACATGTGGTTGTGAAAATCTGATCGATGTTAGGTCTTTGTATATCTTCTCTATATGCAAATTACTTGGGTATATACATGATTTTACCGCATATCTTCTCTATATGCGGGCTCCGTATTTGTATACATGCCTCTTTGTGCATATCTTATCTATATGCCAGTTTTGTTAGTGAAATGATACACAATGCATATCTTCTCTATATGTCTCTCTCTGTATGATATGACTTGTGTTTTTACACATATCTTCTCTATATGTTGAACTATTATCTTGTTTATTGTTCGTGCATATTTTCTCTATGTGCACCACGAGCTTTACCCGCAGGGAGGCACACATTCTGGTATTGTTACTGTGTATTCGCATGTATTCATGACTTGTATATATTTTATCACGTGAGTATCATCGATGATTCTTGCGACTACCTCTCCGAGGTTAGTCATGATAATTATAGAGTACTTGGGGTCGTTGTACTCATACTACAATCTGCACTTAATTATGCATATCCAAGTATGGGACCTAACTTAGAGCTGTATTGGATTACCGTAAAGTCGCTGAGAGACGAGTTAGAGCTGCATTTATGTTCACAGATCTTGGTGTCTCTTTCTATTTCTATTACTGTTATTGTTGTTCAGACAATACTTTATGTTATGACTTGTACAATTCACCTACAAACTTTGGAAAAATGATTCTAACCTAAATCTATGGTTTACACATGAATTTATCACTAGATTTAACATCAAAATATGGATTTGAACAAGAGAAATTTAGGAGTTTTGTCTACAACTGAAGAGAGTGTATTTTAGGATTTCGAACACCGATTTGGACTCGGATTTGGAACCTAATCACATATTTGGACTCATGGGACTATGGGTCATGGAGATTTGGTATTGGTTTCAGATTTCGGGCATGCGACCCTAGATTGACTTTTGTTGACTTTTTATAAATTCTTCAAAAATCGAAGCTTTATAGAGTGGGATCACTTCCTATGGTATTGTTTGACTTTCTTGGTTGATGAGTGGCTTGGATTTGTGTGATTGAAGGTCTAGAATGATGTTTTGTGCTATTTTAGGTTGAAGGCTAGCCCATATGAGGTAAGTATCTTGCCTAATCTTGTTGTGAAGCAATAACCCATAAGATATGACCTTATTTGTCTAATTGGAATATGTTATATGCGACATATATGCGAGGTGACGAGCGTATATGCAGGCGCTCTGTGCAATTCATGACCAGAGTAGGCTTTAGGTTGTATCATACCTTATTTTGGATACTGTGATTCCTACTATCATGCTTTAGATGTTCTTATGACTACGTAAACCTACGGGTGAGAATTCGGTATTTCTGTATTTGGTTTATCAATTGTGTATACCAAATACCGTACAAAAGTATTTCGCTACGATTCGATATTTCTTATTTTGGTTCGGTACGGTTTTGGTACGGTTTCGGTTTAAACCAAATCTTCACTGTCTAGAGATCCTAGTTGAAACATAATAGAGGATCATTCTAAACCATAGTCAAAAGTAAAAGGATAAATTTTAACATTTTTCCTGATATATTTTGACATTAACAATTTACTAAGTTCACGTTGGAACTCCATTAAAATCAAAGACAAATATAAAACGATTTGCTAACAACAATATGATAATCCTAATAATACTCTTTTTGAAATTCTTCCAATAGTTGGAACATTTTAAAATTACAAATAGTAGTCATTACATGCAACAAGGACTCCATCAGTTTGGTCCTATCAAAGCATGTGTTCGATGACATAAAGGAATATTAAGACTTAAGAAGTTTCGGAATGTCAAAAAAAAAAATTAGCATACCATAAAATAGCGAGTCGTATATTTAGAATTAGTCCCTTGAAAAACAACCAAATTTTGACTATAGTTCCTTCTGTTCGTGAAGAAAAATAACCACTGAACACTTGTTTAAACGTCAATCGTTTGTATATGGAAAGATTGACCATAAGGCCTTTGCATTGAGCAGACAATTACGTGACAACTTGAGAACTACAGATTCTATTGACTTTGAAAAATTCAAAGTGTATACCTTGATTGAGCTCTGGAAATTCATATTAGAATTTGGACTTTTGGGGTGTGGGCTTAAGGTTATTGGGCTAAAAAATAAAAATAAAGTTGGGTTTGGACTAAACTATTTCGGTATTTCGGTATACCGAAATATCAAAAACTCAATACCGTATACCGTACCGAATTACCAAAATACCAAAATTTCTGTACCGAAATACAGAAAAATCAAAAACGAAATACCAAATTAATTCGGTTCGGTTCGGAATTCAATTTTTTGGATTTTATGCCCACTCATACGTAAACTTCTTGAATCATGCTAGATATCACGTGTGTAAGTCTTGATTTCCTATTTGAACATGATAATTATTATTATATAGTGTACCCGTCTAACCAGAGATGTAATTGTACACTTTGCACATGCATACACCTTAGCATGCTATTAATCAGTCCATGAGTACGTGATTTTATATTCGTTGATTGTATGCATGTGTTTTTTGTGTGATGGACTGGATTGGCAGCACATGAGTTGTCCATGCAGGTTAAGTTGTTGTGGCACATGAGTTGTCCGTGCAGCGGTTATGATTATGGAACGTGTGTTTTCCGAAAAGTGTGTGGAGAAGGATCCATTCCCCTAGGGTCGTCCTTTCATGTTTCTCCTTGATGACATATATGCGGATTATGAAAAATTGGTTTGTGGTTGGATTCTTTGTATTTTCTCTATATGCAAACTCCTTGGATGTATACATGATTTTTAATGTGTTTCTTCTATATATGCTAGTTCCGAAATGTATACATGCCTTATATGCATATCTTCTCCATATGCCACATGATTTAGAAAAAAATGGTTCAAAGTACATATCTTCTATATATGTCAACCTATGCAAGCTGACTTGCTTATTCAAGCGTATCTTCTTTATATGCAATTGTTGATGGTATTTGAGATTTCATTTATATCTTATCTATATGAATTCTTGACATTTATTTTATATCCATGCGTATCTTCTCTATATGTTGAACGGTTAATGGGTTACAATGCTTGTGCATATCTTGTCTACGTGCAATGATGGTCTTATCTGGACTTTAGGCTTATATTTCGATTATGTTGCTGGGCATATGTATATGTTATTGAGTTATACAAGTATGTAAAGTGAGTATCCTTGATCTGAACCTTCAACAAAAATTCACCAAGGTTAGTCTGGATACTTACTGAGTACATGGGATCGGTTGTACTCTTACTATACTTCTACACCTTATGTACAAAACTTGGAGCTGAGCTATTGTGGAAGACGAAAGCTAGTTTTGAAGATGTACCTGCATTCCAGATATAAGCTACCACTTGATCTTGGTTGTTTAGGATTTGTACTTATGTTTATGTATATTCAAATAAATATTTCATTTATTCTTCATACCAGCTTTATAAATCAAAATCTTTGTGGCTCATGACTTATACTACTAATCCATGAGATATTGTATGGAATTCAACTATTTTATATATGGATTATTTATGATCTTCTTTAGAATTGTATTAACTTTTGTTTGGCTTACCTAACAAGTAGGGTTAGGTGCCATCACGACTTGCTAGGTTTTTGCATCGTGACATGTTGGTATCAGAGCTCTAGGTTCATAGGTTCTACGAGTCATGAGCAAATGTCTACTAGAGTCTTGCAAATCGGTATGATGATATTCATACTTATCTTCGAGAGGCTATAGGGCATCTAGGAAACTTCTCTTTATTTCTTTCCTTATCGTGCGACTTTATTTAGCTTGAAGTGTATATCATCGATTTCTTTCCATACATTCGCATATGATGTTGAGTACTTGATATCAGTTGGGCACTAACGACTTGTGGATCTATCACAGATGTGGTGAGTAATATTTTTCTATGTTGTGAAGGTTGTCCAGTCTACATGACTTATGGCCAGGTGTAGACCGCAACTTTGGCTCGATAGTTTCAACTATGTGAATATGTTATATTGGACTTTTATGTCCAGTGGCATCCCTATTAGTTGGACAAATGGCTTAATGAGTGGCAAGATAACTATGGTAGGAGCAGGAGTAGGTACGTTAGTATCGATTCAGTGAAGAAAAGAGAATTTAGTTGATAAAGATGTTAGATCTAGAGGAAGCATCTGGTCACATATCCCAAAACCTTCACAGGAAAGGAACAGACTCACCCGCCCTACTTCTAAAGATAAATAGAAAAGGTTAGGGGGTCTCAGCTGCTGAGGTGGCATAGTGACAGGTGAGAGCAATAACAACAAAAGCAGTGGAAGATCTTGCAGTAGTATATTCGGTAGTTTGCGGTGGAATAGATTCAAGCGTCCGGGCCAGTAGATCCACAACAAATAGGCATTGACTTAGTTGCTTTTGTAGTTTATTTTAATCCCGATGTTGATCCGACGCAACTTACCGGTGATAGTCGCAACACCAAGAGCTTTCAAGGGAGGGGCCAGGATCTCTAGTTCTGTTCTGGAATCAAAACAAAAAATCTAACTAAATAGGTAGCGACCCATTCAGATTAGACCCGAAGACCAAGAAGAATAAATAAGCAAAGGGAGGGGCTTCTTCCTTCAATAGAGGTAATGCTTATTCTTCTCCTTCCTGGTACTCTTAAATAAGGCAAGGCTTTTCCCTATTCCCTATCAAAAGCACTTTCAATAGAAAAAGAGTATGGGTGTGACAATAAGGATTTTCTTGAGATGCGAAGGGGATATGAATGCTTGAATATCATCTTAATGTGTAATACAACCTTGGGTTATGGATGTGTTGATGGCCCTTTCAGTTGTTCCTCGGAGGAATGAAAAGAATTCTTACGGCTTGTGGACGATTGAAGACTCGAGGATATCAATTGATTACATAGTGGTTGTAACCATGGTAAGGTTATAGAAGATTTTAAATTGAGGCTAACAGGTGGGTTATCTCCTGTTAGAAGTCTTGAGGTTATATGATTTCTTATGAGGGTCCTATGACGCGTTTTCCTTTTATCTAGTGCAATGCATGTACTATAAGAGAGTTTGAATCCCTTGAGGAAGATAGCTTGACTGTACAAGGATGAGTATGCCTTAGGTTGATAATCTACAATGTGTTATGGTTAGCACTACATGAGCTTATGAGGAAATCAACTCAGTAATAGTGTAAGATCATAGTGGTTAAGGAGGAAAAGATATTGTGGGTTATCAGATGATTTGATTATGGCTTAAATCCAAATGGGGAAGTCTACCATCGATGATTAGACCACATGGGCATGTGATGTTATAGTTTGTGGACTGAGGAACACTTGTGGATTAGTTATGACTTGAAGAGCATGACACAGAGGATGATTTGAGCAAGGAATTTGCTGGATATGTGATGCACTATACTTTATTCATATGCGGAGTCCATAGAGTGACTTAGGGTTGATATTTTTTCTGGATATAGTGTGCGAAGAAAGGATTCACTTGGTTGCTTAAGGATGGGGTTGCTTCTTTTTGAGTATTCATATGCTAACAGAGCACTAGTCGTTCGGTGTGTTTGGCTATGCATTGGGGACTAGACTAGAGTGGGTGACTCTTGAGAATAGTTCTAGTGGGTTCAAGTTCCAAGATGTGGTACTCAAGGATTTGTCGGATTCATTGTGTGGCTAAGGATTTGAGGTTCGTATTGGATTATGACGGGGATTTGGAGCACGTTTATATCATTATTGATTCTACATAGCAGTATTAGAGAGATGAAAGGAACAACTTCAGATTCATCAAAGGATTTCTTAGATTAGACATTTCTATTTGAGGTACCTTTGGGTGCATGAAGGGGAATAAAGTAGCTTACGGATCTTAAAATGACATGGTTTTGTGTTGGGATCAATCGATATGTGTTTTGCTTAAGGACCATAATGTATTCGAAAGAAAAGCATTGTCGTGAAGACAGGTTAAGAGTAGTTTAAAAAAGGTCGGTCAAAATAGCAGTGGCTCGGATCAGCATAGTAATAGAAATAACTGGTTCCTTTGGTAATGATAGGGCGTTACAAGTACTTTTGTGGTAGGACTTTTGGGTTTGGCAATTTGCGTGACTTGGTTGATTTGCAGAGATTCAGGTCTAGTGGCATGATTATGTTTAAGTGGGTTTCTAAGAGCTTGAGGACTATCCTACTTATGACTTGTGTTTGATTGTGGATTTATTTGAAATTTATGCTTAGATTTCGATTCTATAGCTAGGAATATGTATATGTTATTAAGCTGTACATGTTATGTAAAGTGAGTATCCTTGACCTGAACCCTCGCCACTACTTCACCGAGGTTAATTAGGATACTTACTGAGTATATAGGATCTGTTTTACTCATACTATACTTCTGCACCTTGCGTGCAAATCTTGGAGTTGGGCTGCTGTGAATGACAAAGGCTAGCATTGAATATGCCATGTATTACAGATATAAGCTACCACTTGTTCTTGGTCATTTAGGATTTTTACTTCTGCTTATGTATATTCAAACATATATTGTATTTATTCTTCGTACTAGCTTTGTAAATCTGAATCTTAGTAGCTCATGACTTGTACTACCAATCCTTGAGATATTGTATGAAATTCAACTATTTTATCCATTGATTATTTATGATCTTCATTAGAATTGTGTTAACTATTATTTGGCTTATCTAGCGGTTTGGACTAGGTGCCATCACGACTTGGTGAGATTTTAGGTCGTGAGAGTCCCACAGTTACAATTTAGCTAGCGTTACAGACAAGATTCGCCTATTGCTTGTAACGTTTATAACATGTAAGAGTGATTCTACGGAACAATTTCAACTTTCTTATCATATAAATACCCATTTTCCCAACTATTAGATAGTTATGTGAATATATGTAATTAGTCCTAGTCCCATATGTAAGAGGAGTAGGTTATGTATTATGTATACTTATAAATAGGGCTCATTGAAACATAGTTAATACATAATTAATATATATTTTTCTCCCGTACTTTCTCACATACTATCAGAGCAATCATGAGATATTTATGGTTGTGCATAAATTTCAGCGACTATGGGTAAGAATATTAGTCCGCCATTCTTTTTTTTTTTCTTCTGGAAAATCAGGGTTGTTCGCAAGAAAGTTCATATATGTTGGTGTTGTACAAAAATCAATATCACCACGAGGTAGATAAGCTTCCAACGACCAACTCGTAAAAATTTCTCCGGCAGACCACCTCCCACGTACCCTCACGTGCCCAGCAGAATATTTTCCGGCGAGACTCCGGCGTCATGTGCCAGTGCATGAGGCTGCTTCCGGCCATGTTTTGGTGACGACTCTTTAGGACATTCTGTCCCCTAGCAATTCTATGCATACCCATCCAATCCAAACCAAATTCTGACCACTTATATATATTTTTGGTGTGAATAGTGATTTTTTCTTGTTGAATAGTGATTTTCTATTGTGAACAGTAATTTACATAAAAGTTTTTGTTTTCTGGGGTGTTTTAGAACCTATTTTCTAGTGTGGAACTTGGCTGAAGCTTTTACAGCTAGTCTCACTCTTTTCTAATTTTTCCAGCAACACCTTTGCAGCAAATTCTTAAGTTGGTAACTGAGATATGCCTTAAATCATTATAATTCCATTCTTATCAAAAGCCTTTGATTCATAATCCATTGGATCCAATTCATTGAATCTAATCAATATGGTTTCTTTATCAAAATATATATAAACTGACATCTTCTGTGATTGCTACTGTTATTCAAACAAGTAATAGTATTACTTATGTCTCTCAATCTTCTTCTCCTAGTAATTGGGTTATTGATTCAGAAGCGTATGATCATATTTATGTAATAAATTTGCTTTCACTACTATTTCTTATTCTCAATCTCTTCCAACGGTCACAATGGCCAATGTGATTCAATCAGTTGAAACTGGAATAGGTCAAGCAAGCCTATTTCTTTCTTTACCTTTGAATTCTGTTATTTCTATTATGTCGTTTTAATCTCAGATACGTTAGTCTCTTAGCCAAATCACTTAAATATTCTGTTTTATTTCTTGAAGATTTTTTTATGGAGAAATGCAGTACGGGGTAAATAATTGGTATGGGCATGAATCAAATGGACTTTATTATCTTATCCTTGCTCAATCACATTAACTCACATAAATAGCTTGTTATGTTAATGATTCGCTAGATTTATTACATAAACGGTTGGGACATCCCAGTTTATCAAAACTTCAAAAAATAATACATGGTTTGTCTCACTTGTCCAATCTAGAGTGTGAGTCATGCCAGCTTAGTAAACAAAGTCTCTCTCATTTTCCTCAGCATCCTGATAATCAAGTGGAGCCACGTTTCACTCTAGTCCATTCAGATTTTTGGGGTCATAGTCTGGTTAGTTCTACCTTGGGATTTCGCTATTTTGTTAGTTTTATTGATGATTATTCCGGGTGTACTTGGATATTCTTGATGAAAAATCGATCTGAGTTGTTTTCTATTTCAGACCTTCCATGTTGAAATTAAAAATCAATTTGGGGTTTCTATCTGTGTATTTTGTAGTGATAATGCCCCAGAGTATTTGTCTTTTCCCTCTCAGCAATTAATGAACTCTCATGGGATCATTCATCAAACATCATGTCCATAGACATCTCAACAAAATGGGGTAGTAGAAAGGAAGAATATGCATCTCATTGAGACTACTCACACCCTACTCATACAATCTCATGTTCCGTTGTGTTTTTGGGGTATGCAGTTCTCACATCTTATTATCTTATTAATTGTATGTCATCCTCTATTATCCAGAATCAAGTTCCTTTCTTTGTGTTGTTTCCTTACTTAACCTTGTTCTCTCTTCCACCTCGTGTCTTTGGGAGCACATGTTTTTTTCATAACCTTACTCCAGGAAAAGATAAGTTAGCTCCTCGTGCTCTTAAGTGTGTATTTTTATGTTACTCAAGAACGCAAAAGGGGTATCGATGCTACTCACCTGACCTCTAGCAGTGCCTTATGTCTGCTAATGTTACCTTCTTTGAAACTCTGCCATACTTCACAGGCCTAGGTGGTCACTTAGACATTTTTGAGGTGCTACCAATTCCATCTTTCGGAGATTCAGTCACTATTTCCCCTTCACCTTCCTCCACGGCTCCATCACTTCCATCCCCAACTCTAGATCTAGCCCTGCCACCTATAACTCCTCCAACATCCTCAAGCACAAAAGTCTTACCCACACCAACCGTTGAGGAATCTAGTGTTGCTCCTCCTAAATTACCAGCCACAAGAACACCACTCTTGACTTATTGTCGTCGTTTGCACCCAACATCAGGCCCAGTTGATACACATCCTGCACCTGACCCTTCCTTATTGTCTAGTCCATCAATTGTACTTCGCATTGGTATACAGACTATACTTAATCCCAATCCCTGTTATTTCAGATTAAGTTATCATTATCTGTCATCACCCTATTAGAGAAACCACATGATTTTGTTGCTTAGGAGCAGTCTAGTAGCCTTGTATGTCACTTGCACAGATCCCTTTATGGTCTAAAGTAGTCTCTTCGAGCCTTGTTTGGTAAGTTGAACACAGTTATCCAGAAGTTTGGCATGACTCGTAGTGAAGTTGATCACTCTGTGTATTATCAGCATTCTGCTTTAAATCTCTGTATTTATCTTCTTGCTTATATTGTGATATTGTTATTAGTAGCAATGATCAAGATGGTATTACTAAGTTGAATCAACATCTCTTTCAACGCTTTCATACTAAGGATCTGGGCAGATTAAAGTTGTAACGCCCTGACCGGTCGTTTTGTGTTTTTGCGCCCCGTTTCCCCTTTTGATGCATCACACATGTGTAATTTTGGCTTTATGACTTGCGGGGTGGATTGGCTTTGTTCCGGAAAGGTTTCATGTTGATTTGGACCCTTTGGTTCTTGATCTAGAAGCCTAAGTTAGAAATATTGACTAAAGTTTGACTTTTGTGAAAACGACCCTAGAACGGTGTTTTGATGGCTATACTAGGTTGATTTGTGTTGTTTTGCCGGGTAATTTGAGGTTTAGAAGATTTCCCAAGTTCGACTATAAGTTGACTTTTGGCTATCGGGTTTGGAATTTGGATCTGGGACTTGGAATAGCTCTGTTATGGGATTCGGACGCTTGGTTGCAATTCTACAAGTTCTTGAACCTTTCTTTGAAATTCATGCGATTTGATGTATGATTTGTAGTTCTAGACATTATTGCTGTATTTTGATTGCGCCAACAAGTTCATACGATATTTTTAGACTTGTGTGAATGTTTGGTTTTGAGCCTCGAGGGCTCAGATAAGTTTCGGACACGTTAAGGAATGGTTTTGAACTAAAACAAGATTTCTGGTGTGCTGGTGCTCTGATGTTGCAGTTGTGAGCACCAACCTCGCAATTGCAAAGTAGGCAGGAGAGGTCAGATGTCCCAAATGCGACTTTCCCCTTCGCATTTGTGAAAACAATGCAGGCCTGGGTTGGGTCGCATTTGCGACCATTTGGTCGCTTTTGTGAAGAAAGTCAGCTATGCAATTGCGACATATGAAGAGGCTGTCAGGGTTTTGCGATCCCTGTTCCGCAATGGTGAAGGTTCTCAAATGCGAACTCAAGGTCGCATTTGCGATATCTGCGGCTGATCAAATGAGCTGGGAGTCGGGATTTAGGTTTTATTTTTCATATCTTAGAACCCTAGACTTGGTAGGAGGCGCTTTTGAGAGGGGAGTTTTATCTACAAATATTGGGTAAGTGATTCTAATCAATTTTCAATTATATTCTTGATTATATCTTTTATTTAGCATCAAATTTATGAGAATCAAAGAGGAAAATTGGGGATTTTTGTCAAAGTTTTGAAAAATGAAGATTTGAGTATTGAGAGTCGATTTGGACTCGGATTTTGAAACAAAATATATATATATATATATATATATGAACTCGAGGGATTAGGGGTAGTCAGAATCTATCCTTGGACCCCCGGGTTTTTATCGAGCGGGCCCGGGGTTGAGTTTTATTGACCTTTTGGAAAATGTGTAAAGATCATAGCTTTATCTATCGTAATTAGTTTCCCTTGTATTGTTTGATGATAATAATTCATTTTTTGGTTAGATTTGAACCATGTGGAGGTGAAATTTAGGGGAAATCTATTTGCGAGGGTTGATTTAGCCTAGTTGAGGTAAGTATCTTGCCTAACTTTGTGTAGTGGAACTACCCCTTAGGATTTGGGTTGTTTGTGCTAATTGTACCATGTGAAAGATGTTTACACAAGGATACCAATGTGTACACGGTCTATATGTGGTATTTTGACCGGTTTAGAATTTTAGACTTCTTCCATGCATTTAGTTAAAATTGTTAAAACATGTTATATCTTTCATTGTTAAATTTCCTCACATGCTCTAATTGACGTTGTTGTATTTGTTCTATCCTTTGTTGTTGTAATTTCTTTCATATGCTTTAGTTGAATTACTGCCTCTCTTATTGTCTTGTTACTCCGTTATTGTTAAATTACTCTTACTTTAAGTTGTTATTTCATGAAAATATCTTCTTGTTGTGTTATTGATGTTGAAGTTGTGGAAGCCATTATCACATTGAGGTTAAAGTTGCTAATTGTTGAGATATCTTTTCTTGTTGAGTATTCTTCATTCATTTTATTGTTTTTGAGATTCTTGTACATATTGTGATTGAGCCATGGGCTATACATTGTGGTAACATTCGTATTGTTGATTTTGGCAAGTGTTGTGGCATATGGGCACATGGGGTGCGAGTTGATTATTGTGTTGTGATATTGATACGCATGCGGTGAGACAAGATGGGATTTATACACGTGTTGCTAGTAAGGAAATTATTTAAGCCACGCGGTGAGATATGGGGGCTAAAACGCATGTAGCTATTTCGGGAAGATATATTTAAAAATAAATTTAAGGATCACGTGGTGATATAAGGAAAGATTGTGATTGAAATTGTGAAATGTGAATATGAGGCGTGGTACCTCGGTTGTGATTCTTGTTGTACATTCAATGCTAAAAGAGGCTTGTTGGTTGAACAGTTCTTGTTGTTTTCTTCATTTGTCTTACTTGTAATAGTCCGTGTTGAATACTTGTTGTTTCATCATGTGTTCACTACTTGTTTACCTTACCTCTTAAATTTCCGTTGTTATCTTACATTATATAACTGTTTATTTTTCATTTACTTCCTTGCTTTCCATTATTAGACTATGCTATATTCTGTTTAGTTTTCGTATCCTAGTAGGTGTCTTGACCCGGCCTCGTCACTACTCTACCGAGGTTAGGCTTTATACTTACTAGGTACCGTTGTGGTGTAATCATACTACGCTTCTACATATTTTTGTGCAGATCCAGGTACATCTGCCTTCCCTGGATGCTAGTGATTGATTAGCTATTTTCAGAAACTTCAAGGTACACCTGCTCGACATAGATTTGTTAGTGATTAGATATTAGTATTAGACGAGATTTTACAAAACAATTATTTTTTGATTTCCTTATAGGAGAGGACAAATCTCTTTTTTCGTTGCGAATTTGACACGACATAGGAGTGATCAAGAGAAGTTATTCCTCGTGATCAAGTAAATCACAAGGAAGTCCACATCATCCTATGGGAATCTCTTTGAATTTGTCTCTGCGATTGGTCTTTCCTGCAACTGGACCGCACCTTCGCTTCGCACCTCTGGTTTGTATGCAAAATAATATATTGAATACAGGTTTAATAAGGAGATCTCTTAATTACTTGATTCTCGATCCCAGACCAGGTTCCGATCAAGGCTTATAGAAGCATTAACCTCATCCTAAAAGGACTCCTTTAGCGCATGCCTCGAAGTCACCTTTGATTTTTAGATGTTCTACTATTTATTTCTTGTTCAAAATAGTATTGTATTTCGAGAATTTTAGTGCACTCGTTGTACAGCTTATGACTCAGTTCCACCAGATTTTGGGAGTTATTTTTCAGTTGTATCTACTGGGGTTCATTATGATAGTCTAACAGTTTTATTTTATGTTTAAGGTATTGCTTCTGCTATCTCTAAATATATGTTAGATTTACCTAGTCTTAGAGACTTGGTGCCATCACGACATCATAAAATGAGAGTTTGGGGTCGTGACAAGTTTGTATTAGAGCTCTAGGTTTGTAGGTATTACGAGTTATAAGCAAGTTTAGTAGAGTCTTGCTGATCGGTACAAAGACGTCTATACTTATCTTTGAGAGGCTACGAAACTGTTATAAAATTCCACTTCCTTGATTCCTTATCTTGCGAATTGGCTGACTTCGAAATCTGAATCTTTGTTTGTTATTCTCTCGCAGATGGTGAGGACACACACTACTGAATCCGATGATCAGACACCCGTTCCCCCTTCTTGAGCCAGGATAGAGGCCGAGGAGGGGCACGTGCTGCAGCTAGAGCACCTATCCGAGCAGCGACTTAGTATCCACCAGTAGCTCCGGTTGGGGAACAGGCACCCGAGGCGCCTGTTACTACCCCTAGACTTCAGGAGACCCTAGCACAGTTCTTGAGCATGTTCGGCACTCTAGCTCAGGCGAGATTGATTCTCCTTGCACCAGTTACATCTTAGACTGGTGGAGGAGCTCAGTCTCCCAAGGCCCGTACTCCAGAGAAGCAGGTCCATGCCGATTGGGTCCTGGGTATCATGCCAGCACAACCAGTTATTCCGGTTCAGACTGAGTTCAGGCCGACAGCATCTGAGGAGGAGCAGAGGAGACTTGAGAGGTTCAAGAAGTATGATCCTCCTACTATCAGTGGCGTAGCTACCGAGGATGTGCAAGGTTTACTAGAGAAGTTCCACCGTATTCTCTGTACCATGGGTATTGTTGAGGTGAGCGAGGTCATTTTTACCATATTTCAGTTGTCAAGAGCAGCGTATCAGTGGTGGCAGGCTTACAAGGAGGGTAGGCCAGCTGATGTAGACCCACTTACTTAGGCTCAGTTTTAAGAGATGTTTTTGAGAGAGTTTGTTCCCTAGACCCTTCAGGATGCATGGCGCACAAAGTTTGAGCAGCTGCGTCAGGGGACTATGACAGTGTTAGAGTATGCTATTAGATTCAGTGAGTTGTCCCGACATGCACCTACCTTGGTTTCTACAATCAGAGAGCAAGTCTGTAGATTCATCGTGGGGCTCAACTATGGTATTAGATTCAACATGACTCAAGAGTTGGAAACGAATACTCCATAGCAGCATGTGGTAGAAATTGTGCAGAGGTTGGAGGGTATGCAGGGTCATGAGAGAGATGACAGAGAGGCTAAAAGACCTCGCGATTTGGGAGGATATAGTGGCGCCCGCGCTCCAGTTGCAGCCCATCATGGAAGAGGCTATGTGAGCCACCTAGTTTATTCAGCACTTCCAGCTACTAGCGGTGCTCAAGCTATTCAGTGCGCCTCCTGCATAGGGTGCCTTCAGCGGTTAGTCTAGCCAACCAGGCCAGGGTCAGTTTTAGCAGCCACGCCCACCGAGAGCTTGCTTTGAGTGTGGTGATACAAGACATATGGTGAGGGACTGCCCAAGACTTAAGAGGGGTGCACCTCCATAGACTACACAGGCTTCACGGATTGCACAGGGTCTATAGGGTTTGCAGGCCAAGGTTGTTGCTCCAGTTGCCTCTCCACCTGCCCCACAAGCTAGAGGTGGAGGTCTATGCTTTTCCTAGTAGGACGAAGGCAGTTGCATCGGATGCTGTCATCATAGGTATAGTTCCAGTTTGTCAAAGAGATACATCAGTCTTATTTCATCCGGGATCCACTTATTCATATGTTTCAGCTTGTTTTGCCCTGTATTTGGATATATCTCATCATTCTTTGAGTTATCTTGTATATGTGTCCACGTCTATGGGAGATTCTATTGTTGTGGATCGTGTTTACTAGTCGTGTTTAGTTGTTATTGGTGATTTTGAGACTAAAGTTGATCTATTATTATTTAATAAGGTAGACTTTGAAGTGATCTTGGGCATGGACTGGTTGTCACCCTATTACGTTATTCGTGATTGTCAAGCCAAGACTATGACACTAGTTGTGCCAGGTTTGTTGTGGTTGGAGTGGAGAGGTACATTGGATTGCATTCCTAGTAGAGTTGTGTTCTTTCTTAAGGCACAACGGATGGTTGAGAAAGGGTGTGAAGAATACCTAGCCTTTGTGAGGGATGTCAGTGTTGATACTCCTACAGTTGATTTAGTTCCGGTAGTGAGAGATTTCCAAGATGTGTTCCCAACAGACCTACCGGGCATGCCACCCGATATAGATATCGATTTTGGTATTGATTTGGTGCTGAAAACTCAGCTTATTTCTTTTCCACCATATCGTTTGGCACCAGTGGAGTTAAAGGAATGAATGGAACAATTGCAAGAGTTGCTTGATAAGGGTTTCATCCGGCCTAGTGTGTCACCTTGGGGTGCTCCGGTTCTATTTGTGAAGAAGAAGGACGATACTATGTAGATGTGTATTGATTATAGGCAGTTGAACAAGGTTACAGTGAAGAATAGGTATTCATTACCACACATTGATGACTTATTCGATTAGATTTATGGTGCCAGAGTGTTCTCGAAGATTGATTTGCGGTCAGGGTATCATCAGCTTAAGATTCGGGATTCGGATATTCCGAAGACTACTATTAGGACTCAGTATGGTCACTAGAAGTTCCTTGTGATGTCATTTGGGCTGACCAATGCCCCAACATCATTCATGCACAGGATGAACATTGTATTCCAGCTATATCTTGACTCATTCATCATTGTATTCATTGATGACATCTTGGTATATTCTCGCAGTTGGGCGGATCATGAGCAACATTTAAGAATCATGCTCCAGACCTTGAGTGAGAAGAAATTATATGTAAAATTCTCCAAGTGTGAATCCTGGCTTGATTCGGTAGCATTTTTGGGTCATATGGTGTCTAGTGAGGGGATCAAGGTAGATCTGAAGAAGATTGAGGCAATTCAGATTTGTCCCAAACTGTCTTCAGCTTTTGATATTCGGAGTTTCCTTGGTTTGGCCTGATATTATCGCCGTTTCATAGAGGATTTCTCATCCATTGCTGCATCTTTGATTAGATTGACCCAGAAGGGTGCTCCTTTCAGATGGTCTGAAGAAGTGTGAGGTGAGATTTCAAAAGCTCAAGACTGCTTTGACTACAACCCCAGTGTTGGTGTTGCCTACGAGCTCGAGGTCTTACAGTGTGTATTGTGATGCATCGCGTACGCATCTCGGCAGCTGAAGGTTCATGAGAAAAATTATCCGGTGCACGACTTATAATTGGCAGCTATTGTTCACACATTGATGATTTGGAGGCACTATTTATATGGTGTTCCATGTGAGGTCTATAGCGACCACTGAAGTCTCCAGCATCTGTTCAAGCAGAAAGATCTTAATTTGTGGCAGCGGAGATGGTTAAAGTTGTAGAAAGACTATGATATCACTATTCTATATCATCCCGAGAAGGCCAATGTGGTGGTCGATGCCTTGAGTAGAAAGGCAAAGAGTATGGGTAGTTTGGCATACTTATCGGCAGTAGAGAGGCCTCTAGCCATGGATGTTCATGCCTTGGCCAACTGGTTCATGAGATTGGATGTTTCGGAGCCCAGTCGGGTTCTTACTTGCATGGTTTCTCGGTCTTCCTTATATGATCGCATCAGAGAGTATTAGTATGATGACTCCCATTTTTCTGTCCTTAAGGACACAGTACCGCACGATGATGCCAATGAGGTTTCTATTGGAGATGACAAGGTATTGCGAATGCAGGGTCGGATATGTGTGCCCAATGTATGTGGGTTGTGTGGGTTGATCCTTGAGGAGGCCCACAGTTCGCGGTATTCCATTCATCTGGGTGCCTCTAAGATGTATTAGGATTTGACGCAACACTATTGGTGGAGAAGAATAAAGAAAGGTATTAGTGGAGTATATTGCTCGTTTCTTGAAATGTCAACAGGTTAAGTACGAGTATCAGAGGTCGGGCGGTTCTCTTTAGAAACTTGAGATTCCTGAGCGGAAGTGGGAGCATATAATCATGGATTTTATTGTTGGGCTCCCACAGAATTTGAAGAATTTTGACGCAGTATGGGTGATTATGGATAGGCTGACCAAGTCGACACATTTCATTTGATGGTGATTACCTATTCTTCAAAGCAATGCTCAGATCTATATCAGTGAGATTGTTCGCCTCTACAGTGTGACGGTGTCCATTATCTCCGATCGAGGTACGCAACTCACATCGCATTTATGGAGGGCCGTGTAGCGTGATTTAGGCACACGGATTGAGTTGAGTACAACATTTCACCCCAGACAGACGGGCAATCCGAGCGTACCATTCAGATTTTGGAGGATTTGCGACGCACCTCTTTTATAGATTTCGGGAGTTTATGGGATCAGTTCTGACTACTTGCAGAGTTCACCTACAACAATAACTACCAATAGAGTATTGAGATGGCTCCTTATGAGGCACTATATGGGAGATGGTTCCATTCTCCAGCCGGTTGGTTTGAGCCAGGTGAGGCTAGGTTTTTGGGCACCAATTTGGAGAACGTCAAGTTGATTCAAGATTAGCTTCGTACAACACAGTCTAGACCGAAGAGTTATGGTGATCGGAGCGCTCGTGATGTAGCATTTATGGTGGAAGAGAGGGTTTTGCTCTGGGTATCACCAATGAAGGGTGTGATGAGGTTCGAGAAGAAGGACAAGTTGAGCCCTAGGTATATTTGTTCTTTTGAGATTCTTTAGAGAGTTGGTGAGGTGGCCTATAAGCTTGCATTTCCACTCATCCTGTCGGTGGTCCACCTGGTGTTCCATGTTTCTATTCTTCAAAAGTATTATGGTGATCCTTCCCATGTATTAGACTACATCTTAGTCCAATTGGAAAGGGATTTGACTTATGTTGAGGAGCCGGTTACTATCTTGGACATGCAGGTCCGAAAGTTAAGGTCAAAGAATATTGCTTCAGTGAAGGTTCAATTGAGGGGTCATCTGGTCGAGGAGGCGACCTGAGAGACCGAGCACGACAAGCGGAGTTGCTATACTCACCTTTTCATCACTTCACGTATGTCTCTATGCACGTTTGAGGACGAATATTTGTTTTAAGAGGGGGAGAACGTAACGACTTGACCGGTCATTTTGTGTATTTGCACCCCGTTTTCCCTTTTGATGCTTCACACATGTGTAATTTTGGCTTTATGACTTGCAGAGTTGACTGGTTTCATTCCGAAAAGGTTTTGGGTTGATTTGGACCCTTTGGTTCTTGATTTAGAAGCCTAAGTTAGAAATGTTAACCAAAGTTTGACTTTTGTGAAAACGACCCCGGAATGTTGTTTTGATGGCTCCAATAGGTTCGTATTATGATTTTGGACTTGGGCGTATGCCTGGAATCGAATTTGGAGGTTCGTAGGTTGATTTGTGTTATTTTGCCGAAAGTTGGCAATTTGAGTTTTAGAAGATCTCCCAAGTTTGACCGTAGGTTGACATTTGGCTATCAGGTTTGGAATTTGGTTTTGGGACTTAGAATAGGTCCATTATCCTATTTAGAATTTGTCTGCAAAATTTGGTGTCATTTGGAGTTTATTTGATTGGATTCGGATGCTTGGTTGCAATTCTAGAGGTTCTTGAATTTGGAGTCATTTGGAGTTTATTTTGATCTTGCGAGAAGTTTCATATGATGTTTTTAGACTTTTGTGAATGTTTGGTTTGGATCCCAGAGGGCTCGGATGCATTTCAGACGCATTTTGGAATGGTTTTGAACTGAAACAAGATTTTTTGTGGGCAGGTGCTTTAACGTCGCAATTGCGAGCACCAACCTCGCAATTGCGAAGTGGGCATGGGAGATCAGATGTCGCAAGTGCGACTTTCCCCTTTGCATTTGTGAAGACAATGCATGCCTGAGTTGGGTCGCATTTGCAACCATTTGGTTGCTTTTGCGAAGAAAGTCAGCTTCGCAATTGCAATATCTAAAGAGGCTGTCAGGGTTCGCAATTGCGGAACAGGGATCGCAATTGCGAAGGTTCGCAAATGCAAACTCAAGTTCATATTTGCGATATCTGCAGCTGATTAAAAGGGCTGGGAGACGGGATTTAGGTCTCATTTGTCATAGATCCTAAACTCTATAGGAGGTGATTTGGACTTGGGATTTTTATCTACAAACACTGGATAAGTGATTCTAATCAATTTCCAACTATATTTCATGAATATATCTTAGATTTAACATCAAATTTATGAGAATCAAAGAGGAAAATTGGGGATTTTTGTCAAAGTTTTGAAAAATGAAGATTTGAGTTTTAAGAGTCGATTTGGACTCGGATTTAGAAACAAAACACATATATGGGCTCGTGGGATTACGGGTAGTCAGAATCTACCCTTGGACCTAGGTTTTGACCGAGCGGGACGGGGGTTTATTTTTGTTGACTTTTTGAGAAATGTGTAAAGATCATAGCTTTATCTATCATAATTTGTTTCCCTTGCATTGTTTGATGATAATGAGTCATTTTTTGTTAGACTTGAGCCGCGTGGAGGTGAGTTTTTGGGGAAAAGCTATTTTTGAGGGTTGATTTGGCCTAGTTGAGGTAAGTGTCTTGCCTAACTTTGTGTGGGGGAACTACCCCTTAGGATTTGGGTTGTTTATGCTAATTGTACTATGTGAAAGACGTGTACACTAGGTGATGAGTGTGCACGTGCTATATGTGGTATTTTGACTGGTTTAGACTTTTAGACTTCTTCTATGCATTTAATTGAAATTGTTAAAACATGTTAAATTTTTCATTGTCAAATTTCCCCTCATATGCTCTAATTGACATTGTTGTATCCTTTGTTGTTGTAATTTCTTTCATATGCTTTAGTTGAAGTTACTACTTCTCTTGTTGTCTTGTTACTCCTTTATTGTTAAATTACTCTTACTTGAAGTTGTTGTTTCATGGAATATCTTGTTGTTGGTTTATTGATGTTGAAGTTGTTAATTGTTGAGATATCTTTTATTGTTGAGTATTCCTCATTCATTTTATTGTTATTGAGATTCATGTACACATTGTGATTGAGCCATGGGCTATACGTTGTGGTAACATTGGTATTGTTGATTTTGGCAAGTGTTGTGGCATATCAGCACATGTGGTGCGAGTTGATTATTGTGTTGTGATATTGATTCACATGCGGGTGGTATAAGGACAGGGGTTGATACACAGGCGATGAGATAAGGTAGGATTTATACGCATGTTGGTAGTAAGGGAATTACTTGAAGCCACGCGGTTAGATAAGGGGGTTAAAACATGTGTAGCTATTTCGAGAAAAATATTTTTAAAAATAAATGCAAGGATCACGCGGTTGTGATTGAAATTGTGAAATGTGAATATGAGGCATGGTACCACGGTTGTGATTCTTGTTGTACATTCCATGCTAAAAGAGGCTTGTTTGTTGAACAGTTCTTGTTGTTTTCTTCATTTGTCTTACTTGTAATAGTCAATGTTGACTACTTGTTGGTTCATCATGTGTTGACTACTTGTTGCCTTTACCGCTTAAATTTTTGTCGTTAACTTACATTATAGAACTACTTATCTGTTATTTACTTCCTCGCTCTCCATTATTAGACTTTGCTGTATTCTGTTCAGTTTTCTTATCCTAGTAGGTGTCTTGACCTGGCCTCGTCAATACTCTACCGAGGTTTGGCTTGATACTTACTTGGTACAATTGCGGTGTACTCATACTATGCTTCTGCATATTTTTGTGCAGATACAGGTACATCTGCCTGTGCTAGATGCCAGTGATTGAATAGCTATTTCCGGACTTCAAGGTACACCTACTCGACGTTCGCAGGTCTTGAAGTCACCTTTTGTTCTTAGATGTTCTACTATATATTTCTTGTTCAAAACAGTATTGTATTTTGAGAATTTTAGTGCACTTGTTGTAGATCTTATGACTCAGTTCCACCAGATTTTGAGAGTTATTTGTCAGTTGTATCTACTGAGATTCATTATGATAGTTTAACAGTTTAATTTGATGTTTAAGTTATTATTTTTGCTTTCTCTCAATATATGTTAGGCTTACCTAGTCTTAAAGACTATGTGCCATCACGACAACCTAAAATGTGAGTTTGGGGCCGTGACAAAAGTATTTTTTGGGTATTGAGGTCACTAAAACTAGCTCAGGCATTGTGATCTCACAATAGATGTATACCTTAGACATTCCTGAGGAGACACGAATGACAGGTTATGGACCTGTTGACACTCCGATGGATTCGAATTCTAAACTTCTGCCAGGACAAGGGGAGCCTCTCAGCGATCCCGCAAGATATAGAAGGTTGGTTGGTAAATTAAATTACCTCACAGTGACTAGACCTGGCATTTCCTTTCTTGTGAGTGTTGTGAGTCACTTTATGAATTCTCCCTGTGATAGTCATTGGGATGAAGTTCTCCGCATTCTTTAGTATATAATATTAGCTCTAGGAAAAGGATTATTATTTGAGGATCGAGGCCATGAGCAGATCGTTGGATACTCAGATGCTGATTGGGCAGGATCACCTTTTGATAGACGTTCTACGCTTGGATATTGTGTCTTAGTAGGAGGTAATTTAGTTTCTTGGAAGAGCAAGAAACAGAATGTGATTGCTCGATCTAGTGCAGAAGCAGAATATCGAGCAATAGCTATGGAAACATGTGAGCTAATTTGGATCAAACAGCTTCTCAAGAATTTGAAATTTGGTGAGATTAGCCATATGAATCTTGTATGTGATAATCAAGTTGCTTTTCATATTTCATAAAATCGAATATTCCATGAGAGCACTAACACATTGAGATTGACTATCACTTTGCCAGAGAAAATATAGTCTCAGGAGATATTACTACAGAGTTCCTAAAGTCGAATGATCAGCTTGCAAATATTTTCACCAAGTCCCTCACTGATCTCGTATTAGTTACATATGTAAAAATCTCGGTACATATGATTAGTATGCACCGACTTGAGGGAAAGTGTTATATATATATATATATATATATATATATATATATAAAAGTAAAATTGGTTTAGTCCAATTGTTTATGGCCCAAAAGTATAAATTCAATTGATTGCAGTAGGAATTATATCTTTGGTTTACTACTTATCTTTTTTTATCTTTATATTTTTGCATTTATGATAATATGATATTTGGAGAACTAATCAATTTTCATTCATAGGCTTTGCAGTAGGAATTATATCAGATAGTCAGATTTCTTTAATTTTAATTTATAGCCAGAATTGGCATAGTTCAGTCAGAATTTATTGCTTAACACCGTATTATTAAGATTAGATAAATATATTTGGCAACTTGAAATATTAATGACATTGATGGGATTTTGTACATGAAACGACATGTAATGACCCGGCATGTCATTTGTGTATGCGAGCTCGTTTCCCCTTTTGAAGCTCCCCATATGTGTTTTTGTGGTTTTATGACTGCAGGGATGGTTGTTTTCATTTTGTGGAGGTTTTGGATTGATTAGAACAATTGGTTCTTAGATTGGAAGCTTATGTTGAAAATATTGACTGAGGTTTGACTTTTGTGAAAATAACGCTGAAATGGTATTTTGATGGTTCTTATAGGTTCGTATGGTAATTTTGGACTTAGGTGTGGAGGTTCCTTGGTTGAATAGGCTCTTTTGCTGAAAAAATGGCATTTTGAATGTTTAGATATTTTCTAAGTTTAACCACATGTTTACTTTATGGTTATCGGATTCGGATTTAGGTTTCGGGATTTGGAAAAGGTTCTTTTTGTCATTTGAAACTTGTATGCAAAATTTGGTGTCATTCCAAGTTGGTTTGGTAGTAATCTGACTCTTGGTTGTGATTTTATTGATTCTTAAGTTTCATTGTAATTTCCATGTGTTTTGGTGTCCAATTAGCGGTTCCGGATGTAATTTTTTGTATTTTGATCTTATCGCACCCCGTTTTCTCGTAAAAGCGGGCTTTGACATGTGACAACTCTTTTAAATGGGTATTAAAAGAGAAAAATCACCACCTAACAAATTTAAGGTGCGTTAGGGCACCTATTTGTAAATAACTCTATTTGACTAGTCAACGTCACCAAAGATCGGGTAAGGGCTCAAATTAGCTCAAAGAGAAGGTGTTAGGCACTCTTCGAGGTCCGCAACTGTGGTTCCCGGCCGAATTTACACTATGCAGCTTAGATAATTAAGCTAGGCCATTATATAAGTGAAGAAGAATTAACTATATTTCTGAGCCGAGTCGAGTATTGTCTTGTGTGGTCTCTCGGTCTTCTCTTTATGATTGTATCAGGGAGCGTCAGTATGATGACCCCCATCTGTTTCTCCTTAAGGACACGGTCCAGCACGGTGATGCTAAGGAGGTCACTATTGGGGAGGATGGTGCATTGAGGATGCAGGGCAGGTTATGTGTGCCCAATGTGGATGGTTTGCATGAGTTGATTCTCCAGGAGGCTCACAGCTCGCGGTACTCCATTCATCCGGGTGCCTCAAAGATGTATCAGGACCTGAGGCAGCATTATTTGTGGAGGAGGATAAAGAAGGACATAGTAGAGTATGTGGCTAGATGTCTAAATTGCCAGCAGCTGAAGTATGAGCATCAGCGACCGGGTGGGTTGTTTCAGAAGATATAGATTCCGGAGTGGAAATGGGAGCGAATCACTATAGACTTCGTTGTTAGACTCCCACGGACTCAGCGGAAGTTTGATGCAGTTTGGGTAATTATGGACAGGCTGACCAAGTCAGCTCAATTTATTCCTATGATGACTACCTATTCTTCCGAGCAGCTGGCTCGAATTTACAATCGTGAGATTGTCAGACTTCATGGCGTACCCGTATCTATCATCTTTGACCGGGGCACGCTATTTACATCGTGGTTCTGGAGAGCCGTACATCATGTGTTGAGTACTCGGGTTGAGTTGAGCACAACATTTCACCCTCAGACGGACGGGCAGTCCGAATGCACTATTCAGATATTAGAGGATATGATCCGTGCGTGTTTGATAGAGTTTGGAGGTTCTTGGGATCAGTTCTTTCCACCTACAGAGTATGCCTACAACAACGGTTATCAATCCAGCATTCAGATTGCACCGTATGAGGCTCTATATGGTAGGCGGTCTCGGTCTCCAGTGGGTTGGTTCAAGCCGGGCGAGGCCAGATTATTGGGTACAAACTTGGTTTAGGATGCCTTGGAGAAGTCTAAGGTAATTCAAGATAGACTTTGTACAGCCCAGTACAGATAGAATAGCTATGCGGACCGGAAGGTTTGCGATGTTGCATTCATGGTTGGAGAGTGGGTCTTGCTTTGGGTTTCGCCTATGAAGGGCGTTATGAGGTTCGGATAGAGGGGCAAGCTGACCCCAAGGTTTATTGGCCCCTTTAAGGTGTTGCGGTGAGTTGGGGAAGTCGCTTACGAGCTTGCCTTACCTCCCAACCTAGCAGGAGTTCATCCGGAAGTATCACGGTGATCCGGCTCATGTATTGGATTTCATCTCTGTCCAATTGGACAAGGATCTATCTTATGTTGAGGAGCCAGTGGCTATTTTAGACAGGCAGGTCAGAAAGCTAAGGCCAAAGAACATTGCTTCCGTGAAGGTTCAGTGGAGGGGGCATCCGGTCGAGGAGGCGACTTGGGAAACCGAGCAGGATATGCGCAGTCGTTATCCTCATCTTTTCACCACTTCATGTATGTCTCTATACTTATTCGAGGACGAACGATTGTTTTAAGAGGGGGAGGATGTAACGATCTGGCCGGTCATTTTGAGAGTTAGAGCCCTGATCCCCAATTCACTGCTTCTCCTGTATCGTTTTATGCTATTGTGACTTGCTGGGAGGTTTCATTTTGGTTTTTGGTAGTGTTTGGTATACTTAGTCCCTAAATGGAAGTTTAAGCCTTAGGATTGGCACCGTAGTCGGAACTATGTGAAGACGACTCCGGAATAGAATTTCGTTGATTCTGTTAGCTTCATTGAGTGATTTTGGGCTTAGGGGCGTGTCCGGATTGTGTTTTGGAGGTCCGTAGCTCATTTAGGCTTGAAATGGCGAAAGTCAAATTTTTGGAGTTTTGGGCCGGTAGTGGAATTTTTTATATCGGGGTCGGATTCCGATTCCAGAAGTTAGAGTAGGTCCGTAGTGTTGAATATTACTTGTGTGCAAAATTTGAGGTCAATCGGAAGTGGTTTGGTTGGTTTCGGCATCGGTTGTCAAATTTGGAAGTTTCAAGTTCATTAAGTTTGAATTGGAGGGCGATTTGTGATTTTTATTGTTGTTTGATGTGGTTTGAGGGATCAACTAAGTTCGTATAGTGTTTTAGGATTAATTGGTATGTTTGGTTGAGGTCTCGGGGGCCTCGGGTGAGTTTCGGATGCCCAACGGATCGATTTTTGGACTTAGGAGGTTGCTGAAGTTTTCTGTGTGTCTGAGTTCTGGTTTCCTTATACGCGAGCACGTAAGCTAGCTGGGCGAGAGGATGGAAATTTTCTTCGCGTTCGCAGACAGGGGCATGCGAACGCATAGTGAAGTGAGGTGGTGCTTCGTGAACGAAGAGACAAGGTCACGTTCGCGTAGGGTTAAGTGGACCAAAGCTGGGCCACGCGCTTTGCTCATCGCGAACGCGTGAGGACGTTTGCGATCGATTGAGTCTGAGAGCCAGAGCATCGCGTTCGCGTAGAGTTAATTTCTAGGGAAGCAAAGTTGTCCTTCGCGATCTCGAGGCTATTTCCGCGATCGCGATTAAGGAATCACTGGGCAGTATTAAACATTTCATAAACAAGTGTTTGGCCATTTTTATCAAAACTTGAGTTTGGGAGCTCAGATTTGGATGAGATTTTGGGGGAGTTTCAGAGACATCGATTGGGTAATGATTTTACACTTGATTTTGGTTATATCCCATTAATCTATCATTAATTTCATCATTTAATTTCGGATTTTGGGTTGAAATTGGAAAAAATGGGAAGAAGTTCTTCAACTAAGATTTTTGGGTTTTGATTGGGATTTTGACATCGGATTTGGATAATTTTGGTACGATTGAACTCGTGAGTGAATGGGTGTTCATAATTGGTGACTTTTACTCGATTCCGAGACGTGGGCCCGGGGAGGCATTTTAGGGCGATTTAAAAATTTGTTGCTTTAGCTTTGATTTCGTTAATTAGATTAATTCTGATAGTTGTATTTATAGTATGTAATTGATTTTGGCTAGATTTGGACCATTCGGAGCTGGATATTCATGGAAAGAGAATTGTTATAGATTGATTGAGCTTGGTTTGAGGTAAGTGGCTTGCCTAACCTTGTGTGGGCAAAATCCCCTTAGGAGTTGGTACTGATTTTACTATGTGAGCACCGTGTATGCGAGGTGACGAGTGCGTACAAGGGCTATATGTTGAAAAACCCAATTTTTACTGAGAATTTCCATGTTTCCACCTTATTTGAATATACTAGCGTGCGTAGTTACCCTGTTAGCTTAGAATAACATGTCTACGTGCCTTATTTGCTTAATTGAACTCTTTACAGCATGCCTATTGAATTCCTGCTTCTTTCCCGACTTGTACTTAGTCTAGACTATAGATTTCTCTTGCTGTACTAATTGTTTGTAATTGATTGCGCTGTGTATTTATTTTGGGACTACGGGACGGTATCCCGGGAGATCCCCCTGCATATTTACTTTTGGGACTACGGGACGGTATCCCGGGAGATCCCCCTGCATATTTACTTTTGGGACTACGGGACGGTATCCCGGTAGATCCCCCTGCACATTTACTTTGAGACTACAAGGCGGTACCTCTACATATTTACTTTTGGGACTACGAGACGGTATCTCGGGAGATCCCTTGTCGCTTAATTCCGTGCACTGTTATGTTATCTCATTGTGCTTTCCTTTGTTGAACTTTAGTCTCTTATTATACTGCTTATTCTCCTGATTTTCTTATTATATACCAGTGGACCTGACCTGGCCTCATCACTACTCGACCGAGGTTAGGCTCGGCACTTACTGGGTGCCGCTGTGGGGTACTCACGCCCTTTCCTGCACATGTTTTTCGTGTGCAGATCCAGGTCCTTTTTACCAGCTTCGTCTTTAGTTGCGGTTGTTGCTGTTTTAGAGGATTTCAAGGTATATCTGCCCGCGCCCGCAGATCCTCGGAGTCCCCCTCTATCCCTTCTATGTTCATTGTTTTCCTCTTTTCTGTAGAAATGATGTATAGAACAGTTAAGACTTCTTAGTAGTTTGTGTCTTGCGGGTTTTCGGGTTTTAGGAATTGTTTGGTACATTTCAAAGGTGATAATTATATATGTCAAGTGCCATTCAGTTGCTTTTAGATATTTGTTACTGTTAGTGGTTTATGTTCATGTTTTTATCTCATTTCTGCAAAGTGTTAGGCTTACCTAGTTGTAGAGACTAGGTGTCGTCACGACAACTCACGAAGGGATAAATTGGGCCGTGACAAGAACAAAGTAGCAACCAAATTATGTAGACCCTATAGGCATGCTCCATACTCGTTCATATAAAAATTAAAGGATACCCGTTCCCCCATTCCACTAATTCCCTAACTGTTTTGTTTACAAATTATTAAAAGCCCAAAATAATGAATAAAAGTATAAATATTACACACTGAACAACTACGGGCCCAAGAGTAGGCCTAAATAAAAATAACCCACTACTGCCTGGGCCTTTAATAGGCTCATTTTCACACGAATAGCTGACCTAGATCCAAACACATCTCAAACAGGAGAGTGTTTCCATTTACACAGCCCAGCGCCATACATGAACTCATACCAAACCCAGCAATTACAAATAAACCCCTTAACCAAATAAGTTAACGAACCACTCATAACAATCAATTAAACAGTCCTGAAGCAATACCTCATAAGGACATGATTACATGACATTCAGCGAAATTCACATAAAGCATATTGGCACTTGCATTTTAGAAGCTAGGGTGACAGGATTGGTCAAACAGGGGCTTGAACGTGAAACTAGGAGAACCAATATAACTTAGTTTCCAGATGGTGAGGTTGACATGAAAAACTAACAATGTAGGTTCACAACAAGTGAAAGAGTGTAACATGTGCATCATTAGAAGAGGTGGGAAGGAATGTCACTTAGGTTAATAGGGTAAGCACACATACATGCTTAGTTTTCCAGAACAACAAGTTTAGAGTAAAGCATGAGCCAGAATTAGCCTAAAAAGGATTTTAAAACTAGGAATCTAAGGCATAAAGGTCTGATAGAGTCATAGTTAGAGAATGGTAATTACACATAGTAAACAAGCAAGTAGGCATGGTCTATAACAGTCTATAAGAATCCTAATCATGCTGAGTATAACACAAAGATTCCTAAGTCCAAAGACATCGTGGTAGGAAGATATGTCATTCTTAAGGTCAAATAGAATAGACATCCTTCAGAACTTAAGCGAGTCGACTATGCACAATAATAAAAACTAAGTGTATTGGGATTTAACTAGTAACCCAGGCAATACTAAAGAATGCAGGATTAACCAAACACCACATTAGAGAGAAACATTGTTGGCTAAAATACTGAGATAATAGCTAGCACATAAGGCTCATATCAGCATAAAGCATTGAAACAATAGAACATACATGAAGGATTCATTAGAAAGTAATTCATTCAAGCAAGTTCTAGGTAGGATATAATCCCCTTTAGAATACAAGAATCTAACACAAGGCATGTGAAAGGGTCCATGAAAAGCAATAGGCGATCAGAATAGCAGAGCAGGATGAAAGTAATCAGAAATCATTCAAATTGCACACTTATAATAACCATGCGTCGAAGCTCAAATTCTAGCAGGTTTAGACACTAGAAAAGTACAGGGTACAGGATAATGCTAAGGCAAACGTGAATACGAATAGAGATAACAATAGCATATTTATTCACAAAGGCCTAAATGACATGAACACAAGAAAAGGAGAATGGAATTACAAGAGCCTCATTACTCACCAATTTGAAGAATTAACGAGCTAATAAGGTAGAAATTAGTGACAGCAGCTTGCTTATCAGTAACAAGGAGAGAACAACAGAAACCCCAAGATTCTCAGTGCACCAGAGTTCCCAAGGCTCTTAGATAAACCCCGGACAGTGCTCACACTGAGAGAGATCCAATAGTCGGATTCCGGTGGCCATGGCTTTCAGCCGGCGAAGAGTATAATCTTAGAATACTTTAGAGTGAGTGAGTTTGTGAAAACAGTAGCAATAACAATAGTTCCATCTTCAAGGGGAAACTAGGAAAATGGGTTTATATAGTAATAAAAATCAACACACAAATAAGGAGATACAGTTAATCGAACATAAACAAGGAAAGAAGAACATGCAAAAAATCAATTTACAATCAGATTAGGAGAAGGAACCAAGTTTAGTAAACCCTAGTTTGACTAGGATAAGAAATTGGCCGGAGATCTCGGTGAATCAGACCCTCATAGCCTTGCTATGAACGTATACATACAAAATATCATCCAAATCTTGGAAAGTAAAGCCGATATACCTTGATTCGGAGACTGGTACTTACCAAAATGGGCAAGGACTAAGTAAAACCATATTGACGTAGGTAATAGCGGTATAATCCGTGAACGGTAAGTAAATCATGGTAAGAATCCATGGGTGAGTTTGATTCGGAGAGGAATTGGGGCGGCGACTAGGGTTTGTAAGGAGACGGGAAGGTTTGAGAGAGTATAGAGGCGGTTAAGAAGGTAAAATAAGGCTAGAGTTTGGAGCAAGGTTAATTAGAAGATGGGAGGTGGCTTGTGGGCCCTTGATCTCCTAAGATCAACGGCCCAGGATTTAATGGGAGGCGGATCGGGTTAGTGGATGGGTATGGGGTAGTGGGTCACTGGTATTGGGCTAGGGGTCATTGGGCTAGAGTTTAGGGTGTGGGCTGGTGGATTGGGTCCGAAAATGGCATGTTTTGGATCAGACTTTAAATACAAGAAATTAAGGGAAAAATAATTTAATAAAATTGCTAAATAAATATAACAAAAATACTATTTAAGCAACTTAATATTTTCAAAATAATAGCTGAAGATTATAAAAATATAAAAAGTTATTTTGACCCAGAATAAAATGATAAATGCAATTAATTTTAAAGTATAGGCTATTATTGCAAAAGATGTGTAAATAGTTCAAAAATGCAAACATAATTATATGAAATGAAGTAAAGTGTTATAAAACATACGCGTGGGTGACAATAATAAATTTGGATGATTAAATCATCCCAAAATAATTTGGAGGGATAACTAATAAATATTTAAATAATTTAAATGCAAGCAAAAATCAATTTTAGAGCTTTAAAATGTATAAATATTATAGAAAATACGTATATGACCCTTGTAAATTAGGTAATAATGCAAAAATAATATTTTAAAAGTATATAGAATACTTTATAAAATATGAGGGCAAAATTGGGTATCAACAACTGCCCCTCTTACCCGGGACTGATGAAAGAGTTGTCGGATAAAGAAAATGATATCCAATTTTGTCCGAAATGAACGAAGATGATGTATGTCTGAAAATAATGGGGCCGAAACTTGGTTCTTGAGTTGCCTCTATATCTCTAGTATTACGGGAATCAAGCCGTGTGTAGATCTGGATCCAACGGCGAAACCGATTGAGCTGCTATAAGAGTGGTCATGCATTTTGAAAAAGGATCTCTTGGACAGGATAGTATCGTGAGTAACGGATAATTTTAGGTGGAGCTATGAATTTGAATTTGAATGTTACAGATATTCGAGATAAATGTTTGGGCGGTTTCGGAACAAAGAATAATCAATTACCAATCATTGGTTACGTTTGAAATGGTCGAAGGATGTGAACATTGTAAACCGAAACTGGAGCGATGGTTGCTCCTGTTTGTAGAATGGTTACCTCTTGAGTTACCTGCAAAACTTAAAACATGATGTACGCGAGCATATATGGGGTTATTGCAGAAATTTAAACATGATGCAAATTCCCTTCGGACCATGAGAGTTGCCTTTGGACGATGAGGATGATTTCCTTAGACCATGACGTCTTGTGCTATGAAGCGTATGATAAGGGATTCGCAGGCCATGAAATGGTGTCCTCACCATGAGGATGGCGCCTCTGGACTATGATGCCTTTGAATAATGATATGCAATTTCGAGAGATCCTCGGGCCATGGCATGATGTCTTCGGGCTATGAGGATGATGCCTTTAGACTATGATGCCTTCGGACAATATGGCGACGCTTCATCCCATGAATTACAAAGATGAGGAGATATCGATTGTTTGATAGCGGGAATAACTAATGTCTAGTTGTATGCGAGAATGAGACAAGGCAGCGCTTAGCCTTGTATATGATGAGGATAGTGCTTAGCCCGATGCAGAGGAAGGCAGCATTTAGCCTTATGCAATGATGGAGGGAATGCTTAGCCTTATGCAATGTAATGGAGACAGTGCTTAGTCTCATACAAAGGAAGGCAGTGCTTAGCCTTATGCAGTGATGGAGGCAATTCTTAGCCTTATGCGAAGAATGGAGAAAATTCTTAGTCTCATGAAAAGGAAGGTAGTGCTTAGCCTTATGCAATAATGGAGGCAGTGCTTAGCCTCATGCAAAGAATGGAGACAATGCTTAGTCTCATACAAAAGAAAGGCAGTGCTTAGCCTTATTCAATGATGGAGGCAGTGCTTAGCCTTATGCGAAGAATGGAGACAATGCTTAGTGTCATGCAAAGGAAGGCAGTGCTTAGCCTTATGCAATAATGGAGGCGGTGCTTAGCCTCATGCAAAGAATGGAGACAATGCTTAGACTCATACAAAGGAAAGGCAGTGCTTAGCCTTATGCAATGATGGAGGCAGTGCTTACCCTCATGCAAAGAATGACGGCAGTGTTTTGTCTCATACAAAGGAAAGGTAGTGCTTAGCCTCATGCAAAGAATGAGGGCAGTTCTTAGCCCTAAGACGAAGATTAAATAAGAGAAAGAAAGCAATTCTTAGCTTGGCGCGTTTGCGCTTGGTGACTTATGTCAGTAAAGATAACATTCTTGTTATGAATTTACGGGTGTGCTTGTCGTGTTCGTTATGCCTGCATCCAAAGAAGAATCGTGAGTTTTTTGGGGGAAATGTTGATTCTTGCCTTTAATTCTTCATTTCTCCTTTGCTCCTTGTTCGAGACACCCTGGGTAACATCTGGCTATTACAAAAAAATGAAATTTTTGAAAATATGGATATGTGATAAATCATTTATATAAAAATGAAGTTGTTCGAAACAGGTGATAATGCATAAAAAGCAAATAATTTTGTCGAATCAGTGACCGTAACATACTTTTGAGACATTGCAACCTCCTCAACTCAGAATTTTGAGGACCCTCCTCAAAATTCTGCATACTTCTGGCGATACACTTCTTGGTGATCCTTAATATAATGAGATTTGACGAACTCGAAATCTTGCCAGAGTTTCTGACCATAGGGGGAGAATGAAAATTTTATTATGATGTGACCGAACCCACATGGCTTCCTATGTATCCCCTCTTAAACGGGAATCATGTCAAGCATAGTTCAGGTTACATCAAATAGAAAGTGCAAACATAATCTTAAACTTAATATCTCTTGATTGCGTCTGAATTGATACGTCTTGGCCATATTTTCCATCTATCGCTGCAAGTATAAGCGCTCCTCCTGTCAGTACTCGGTGAACCATGTAAGGGCCTTGCTAGTTAGGTGAGAACTTCCCTTTTGCTTCAACCTGATGCGGGAAGATCCGTTTCAACACCAATTGACAAGGTGTGAATTGCCTTGATCTAACCTTTTTGCTAAAAGCCCTTGCCATTCTATTCTGCTAGAGTTGACAGTGATACACTGCGTTCATCCTTTTTCCGTCAATGAGAGCCAGTTGCTCATATCGGCTCCATATGATGCTTAGGGAAGTAATATCCACCTTGAAAGGTATAACGGTTTCAGTGTCATAGACCCGTAGATAGGGGGTTGCCCCAGATGACGTACGAATCGTGGTGCGGTACCCGAGCAGAGCAAATGGTAACTTCTCATGCCATTGCTTGTAGTTATCCACCATTTTCCTTAATATCTTATTGACGTTCTTATTGGCGACGTCCACGACTCCTTTCATCTACGACTTATATGTTGTAGAATTTCGATGCTTGATCTTGTATGTTTAACACATGGCTCTAATCATATCACTGTTAAGATTGGCGGCGTTGTCGGTAATGATTGACTCAGGTACTCTAAATCGACAAACAATATGATCCCGAACGAAATCTACTACGACCTTCTTAGTCGTAACATTATAGGAAACGACTTCAACCCATTTTGTGAAGTAATCTATAGCCACCAAAATGAACCTGTGTCTGTTGGAAGAAATGGGTTCAATTGGTCTGATGACATCCATGCCCCAGGCAGATAAAGGCCAGGGAGAACTCGTTGCACTGAGTTTGTTGGGCGGCACTTGTATCATATCAGCATGTACCTGGCATTAGTGGAACTTTTGAACATATTTGATGCAGTCTGTCTCCATAGTCATCCAGAAATACCCTGCCCTTAATATTTTCTAGGCCAGAACGAAACCGTTCATGTGAGGTCCGCAAGTTCCGGCGTGTATTTCTTTGAGTAATCTAGATGCCTCCTTGTCATCGACACATCGCAGCAATCCCAAATTAGGAGTCCTTCTATGCAGAATTCCTCCGCTCTGAAAGAAATGGTTGGCCAATCTTCAAAGCGTGCGCTTCTAGGTGTGTGTGGCATTTTTTGGGTATTCAGTAATTTTGTGAAGGTGAGAGGGTAAGCAAATCAAAGAAAATAAGTTTCATCGAAGTTTGACATTTTGGGATAAAATACGGTCCGAACTATAATACCTCGTATTTATGGACTAATGCCATATAAGGAACCACATGACCATGATAGTAAGATGTATAAAGTATGTTAAAAGTGAGTAGTATTTTGAGTAACTTGAGATAATTCTTGATTATGTGGATAATTGGATAATTATTGGTTAGTGGGAGATTAACAAGTTAATTAAGAGATTACTGGATAATTAATTGAAATTATGGGTACGCTTAAAATGTCTCAACGTGGCAGCCAAGGGAGTAGGTAATAAGTGACTCTTAAGTCACACTTTAAGGTGGCAAATTAGTGAGCTTAGTTGGCTTAGTCACCATACAAAGTGGGGCCCACTCGCTTTGATAAAAGGAACCATCTTCCTACATTATTAAAGAGAAATGACAATGTCCAACATGAAATTCTGAAGGGATGATGCTATAAGGTCCAACGTGAAATTCTCTGAAATGCTACAAGGTCCAACGTGAAATGCTAATTTAAAGAAAGCCCGGTACAATCTTTCTCAAGAATATCATATAGATTTTTCCCTACTTCGACCCGCCATTACGTATTTTCGCAAAAGAGAATTGGTTCAGGTATGTTAAGGCTATTCCTTCTTTCCTTTTGGCATGATCTATACGACACAAACGAAACAAGAAAATGCACAATTTCCATAAATGACTCTATTCATAAAAATACTAGAGATGCTATTGTTCTTGATTCCCCATGTGTCATATTATTCTATCATCTGTTCATGGATCTCAGAAAATACGTAAGTTGATAAAGTTTATTTCATGATATTAATCAAAGGCATAATGGTCCTATGACGTTCCGAGAGATTTTATTGACGTATTTCATATGTATTGCATTCATTTATACATGAACATTGACCCATGACTAGATGGCGTGATATACACGTATATATATATATATGGAATATGGGAAAAGGTTACGGCGTTATATACACACCACCACTGATCAGCTGGTATACGTTGATATTTGCCCACAGTGGCCGAGATGATATGATGGGATGCCCTCAGAGGCTTGATGATGTTATGAACTCATATACCCATGCATGGTATGAAATTTATACGCATATGCATGACATTACAAGTATTAAATATTTCACAGAGCTATTCAGACATGCATGTCGAGTCGTTTACTCCATGTTTTTCTCATGTCTATTGTTTACTAATTTTCATTCCTTACATACTCGGTACATTATTTGTACCGATATCCCTTTGCCTGGGGACGTTGTGTTTCATGCCCGTAGGTCCCAATAGACAGGTCGAGAGTCCTCCAAGTAGGCTATCAGCTCAGCGAAAGATGTTGGTGCGCTCCATTTGCTTCGGAGTTGCTTGTTTGGTCAGTATGATTTAGACGTGTATTGTTTGATATGGCAGGGCTCTGTCCTGACCTTTATGACAATTATGTATTCTTATAGGCTTGTAGACAAATGTCATGTACGTAAAAGATTGTACGGCCTTGCCGACCTATATTCAATGTACGAGTGGTTATTTTGGTCTTATAGGCCCGTATGTCTTATGCATAAATTGATATTTCATGTGATATTCTACTTATCTCACGAAAACCCCTCCGGCTTAGTTATCTATGATAGTATGATATAAAAAGATACGTCATGTTGGTACTCGGTTGAGTAAGGCACCGGGTGCCCGTCGTGGCCCATCGGTTTGGGTCGTGACAAAAGTTATATCAGAGCAGTTTTGTCCTAAGGAGTCTACAAGTCGTGTCTAGTAGAGTCTTGTTTATGGGTATGTTGTGCACCGCACTTATAAGCATGAGGCTACTGGGCATTTAGGACTATCACTCTTTTTTCTTACTCGGTATCATGTTGTAGAGCTCAGTTGTAAGAACTCAATTTCCTAAACTCTATATTATTCATAATACGACGATGCCTATATCCAGAAAGATGATTGGTAAGGGATATAACTGTGGAAGAATTGAGTCAGAGGAACTCGATTTTGCATCCTTCTTATGATGGATAAATGTAAGGTCTTAAGCAGATCATGTGTGTACTAAGACGTGTAAGCCTCTTGATAAGGAACCTTAAGGCAAGAATATCTATCCACCCCTATGGTGAAAGGCAATGAGAGATTCAGAAGATAGACATAAGTTTTAGCAAGTAAAAGAAGCAAGATGAAAAAAGGTACGAGCTACCCAGCTAATGAATATTATCGCAGAGGAATATAAGCCTTGTGAGTTACCTTCAACAATAATAGAGGTATGTACAATTGGCCACACCCATCTCATTTATGCCCTATGGGGGCTAACAAAAGTAGTATAAGAGAAGGCAGGATATAAGGATCTAACCGGGGTTAGGGTAACCCAAAAATAGTGAATGGATTATTTGTGTTAAATATTATCTTAGTGTGACTTCCGTCCCTAGTAAAGAAAGAATGTTAGGCAACCCAAAGAGCTAGTAGATGGAGCAAGGGGAGCTAAAAGCAAAAGAATGTCTTGTTCGAGTTTTCAGAATAAAGTGATAGACATAAATATTAGCGGCGAATAAGAAGAGAGTTAATGAAGCATTATGAGTAAGATGTGATACATGTATGACAACGGTAGATCAAAAAGATGACAGTATACATAATCTATAGTCAAGTGAAAAAAAGGATGAGAGGTGACAGCCTTGAGACAACAAAAGAGTATAGGCCATAAAGTCATATACTCATTTCGAGAAATAAGTTCGTGACTCCAACACGACTACTAAAAGGAAAAGTTAGACCCCAGAGTAATAAGAAATCAGCATGGACTGATGAACAAGATAAACTAAGCATGAACTAGGGACTGAGTAATAGTCGGCATCATGATAATTTCAGAGATTGCGTCCCGGCGATAATAGAATGGAGGACAGAAGAATACCCTTTAAAGGTCATTCAGGAAGACGCTTTCCCAAAGCAAGCAAGGTGAGTAAAGTTAAGCTTAAGGGACTGTATGTGCCAGTTACACTAAGTGTCATCCTCGCGAGCGAGGAATTTTGTTATCCTTGGTACAAAACGATTACCGCGAGGCGAGTAAAGATCGTCGATGATGTGAAAATATGCCAAAGATGAGAATGAAAAACATCTATACATAGATCATACTGACACTAAATGTTAGTGCTCCCCTAAGGGGGGAATATGGAGTGATGTGGCATTAAGTCAGAATTAAGTAGTTCTAGTAATTATGGAATGGTAAAGGAAAAATGCGATAAAAATTAAAAAGGAGTGAGCTTGCACTTGCCTAAATCCTACAAATATGCTACGATTCTAGAACATTATGCAAGCACTACGTCAAGGAGAAAAAGTAAGGGTTTCTTCCCGAGATGTTGTTGATAAATAAGGAGCCAATGCGAGACGTAAGTTAATGCAAAGGAAATAACCCAAGAAAGATTAGGCGGAATATTGATATGAGAATGGGCCAACGACTAGTTAGTAGTTGATCCAGGAAGAGCCTGGTTATGGCTAAAAAAGAGAACATAGACAAATCAACAGATTGTGCAAGATGAACATAGTGAACCCCAACATGGGGAATTCAGTCTCGCAGATACGACATCGTGATCCTTGAGAAATATTCAGATAGGAGTTGGGGTAGTAAAGGTACCGTATGAGTGTTACGGAAATAAAAGAGAGTCCCATTAGGAAGACAGTCAAAATATCAGTTCACAAGCAACCCTACAAGCACAAAGGCGTGGAGGTAAGTAACTACAGGTAATTATAGGCGAGGAAGGACATCAAAAATTTCATCGGGTATACGATGTGATAAGCTCACAGCTTTACAAGAATCAGAGGGGCCTCCCTAAATACTACAATGAAAGACTAGTTGAGGAAGTAAGGAAGAAGGCTTCAACCTAAGCTCAGCAACCTAAGAAGGAAATGTTCTTGTAACAACAGGCTCACAACAACATTGTATGCACTCCATAAGGAAGTGGCACCTACCGTGGCTAAGGAACGGGAAGAAAAATCAAAAGTAATATTCGAGATCATATGAGTTGCACAAAAATTTCGGCATGCGTGGGAACTAAGATAAGCCAAGTATACATGTAACAAGTGGCAAAACGACCAAGAAAAGTAATTGCTTACATTTAAAGAAAGTGGAGAAGGAACGAAAGGAATTATTCGATCAATGATCTAAAGTGAGTTATGTTATGAATGCACGTAAGATTTCAGAGTATTATCCATGCATCATATATGTGACAATCATACAGCCGTAGAAGACTCCGGTTTAAGTAAAATTAAGAGTTGAGCCCAGGGCATAGACAAAGGATTGAATTGTTAGAAGATTGTGTCATGGATAGTCCATAGCACCCACGAAAGGCTAAAGTAATAACTAATCCCAGGAGCCGCATATCGGAAGATAGTTTAAGCCTACATGAAGGCTGATTAGAAGGAAGAGGAAACAAAAGAGTTACACCAACTCAGTAAATCAGGAGTCTGATTATTGGACCAAGAAAATTTTATACCTCGTGATTGAGAACATTGCAGGATCACTCTTAAATACAAGAGAGATAGTACATTAGCCATATTCAATAACGGCTCTACGATAAAGACAGTCAAAAAAGTATCAGGTGGTAGTCAGTATGAAGCTCCCACCGGATTGTGTATGCACCAGAGGTGCAAGTATTATAATAGAGCTTCAAGTTGTGGATATGAATTATACCTATGTGGAAGAAAGGTCATGAAATATATAGAAGATGTGATGTGAGATTTTAAGGTAAGTAAGGTAAAGGTGAACAACGTATGAGATACTCATATACATAAGGTTGTGAATAGTCCGTACTTCGAACAGAAGGCTAGAGGCGCTGGGATTCAGTATCCAAGAATGATAGCGGCAGCGTCAGTGGCATATCTTCCAGAATATGGTTTCTAGGTACCGAGAGATCTAGCCAAGAGAGTAAAGAAGAGTTAGAGACAATGTGATGTCTTGCTTGATGTTCCAGAATAACATAAGCAAATCTATGGTGCAAGCAAGTTAAAGGGAGGTTGCGAGTAGTATATATAGACATGTATAGGTCACAAGCTAAAGTATAGTAAAGCGACAAGATTTTAAGAAGACATGAGTAAGGACAAGAAAGGGCGAGTGAGAAGGTGACGAGAAATGGATAAGTCCTCAGGATTAAGCCCAGGAAAACAAAAGAGCTAATGGTTTCCCTAAGTTATAGAAAGCTTAGTATAGCCTGAATGAACTCAAAGAAGTCTAAGACTAGTAGCATTTAGAAGAGATGGAATACTGCCCTAGTAATAGAATGAGGGTGTAATTGTGGTAAATAAAGGATGATGTTTTGGCCTTCGATTGAGAAATGATTTGAAAAAAAAATTGGTACAGGATTAAAATACCCACGTAAGGTGAATCACATTGGGATGCTATGAAATACAGTTATGGAAGCATGGTATCGCCCCAAGTGGATCAGTCTAATCATTTCAGATATTCCCCGATAAGATGCGAGCCCTAGTGGCAGTGTTACATAAGAGGTCAAGTTATAAGTGGTAGATTATAGATCAACATTAAGGTGAATCAACAACAGATGGCTAAAAGTTCGACAGCATGAGAGGAGATCCGATTGTCATTCTTAAGATAAACAGTAACGAGGAAGCATTAAAGGACATAGATTTATACATACATGAACGAGGAAGCATTAAAGGACATAGATTTATACATACATGATAAGCAGCGAGAGAGTAACCTGGAGTTTGGTGGCAAACCTCAGTAATGATAAATCGAAGTAAGGGTCATGGTATAGTATGACCTACCTAGATGCAGTAAAGTCATACGGATGGATATACATATCTATGAAATAAGATATAGCAATATTCGTAAGTTCAACAAAGTACTGGGCGAAGAACTTCAGTATATTTATAGATGCCTAGAGGAACATCTTATTGAGCTTTGTATATGCTTACAAAGTGAGGTCCAGAGATTGGCTAAAAGCTGGAAGAAGATGGAGAGAGGAGTCGCATAGGCGCACTTACAAAGTCAGAGTCGTACAGGCTGGATGATAAAAGGTAGCAACAGTTACAAGATTGGAAGGATTCCGACCACGAGTTGTAGTGTGAGAAAGAGGCCTAAAGGGGGGGAATGCCCTGGCCTTTGGGATTCATTCACAGAACAGTTGCCTAAATGGCAAGAGGAGTACTACAGTATTCTCAAGAGCTATGGGTTATGAGAATGATAAGTGCATCAGTCAACATTCGAAGACGAATGTTCCAAAGGGGGGAATAATGTTACACCCCATTTTTTTTTTGTACATGAAAGTACGCCATAAATAAATTGGTGAAAGCTCGGAAATGAGATGTTACATCCCGCATTTTTGTACCTTAAAGTTTCATCGTAAGTTAATCGACGTAAGTTCGGGGATGAGATTATTTTGAAATTATAAGTATTATGTTATTTCAAACAAGTGATAAGTAATTTCGTGAAGGTGAGAGGGTAAGCAAATCAAATAAAATGAGTTTCATCGAAATTTAACATTTTGGGATAAAATACGGTCCAAGCTATAATACCCCGTATTTATGGACTAATGCCATACAAGGTACCACATGACCATGATAGCAAGATGTATAAAGTGTGTTAAAATTGAGTAGTATTTTGAGTAACTTAAGATAATTCTTGATTATTTGGATAATTGGGTAATTATTGGTTAGTAGGAGATTAACAAGTTAATTAAGAGATTAGTGGATAATTAATTAAAATTATGGGTAAGCTTAAAATGCCTCAACGTGGCAGCCAAGGGAGTAGGTAATAAGTGACTCTTAAGTCACACTTTAAGGTGGCAAATTAGTGAGCTTAGTTGGCTTAGTCACCAAACAAAGTGGGGCCCACTCGCTTTGATAAATGGAACTATCTTCCTATATTATTAAAGAGAAATGACCATGTCCAACATGAAATTCTGAAGGGATGATGCTACAAGGTCCAACGTGAAATTCTCTGAAATGCTACAAGGTCCAACGTGAAATGCTAATTCAAAGAAAACCCGGTACAATCTTTCTTAAGAATATCATATGGATTTTCCCTACTTCGATCCGCCGTTATATGTTTTTGCAAAAGCGAACCGGTTCAGGTATGTTAAGGCTCTGATACCAATTGTTACGCGGCGCCTTCCTAAAGTTCCTTGGAAGGGCGACGTAAGGCTAAGCAACCGATATCAGTGTGGTTGCTATGCGCCAATTGAGGTCCTCGTCGTATGCTAGACTAGATTGTCAGTGCCGTACGGGAAAACCAATGCCGTGAGCAATTGAGCAGCGGAAAATGAGCAATTGATGATGAAAGCTGATGATTGTATTGATGATGATGAAAGCTATTACAAGATGCAATGCGGTGTCGGGGGAAAGACACCAGTACAGAGAATTGTTTGAATGCTTGAATGTTTGAATGATTTGGTCCCCCTTAATAATGCTTGAAAAAAATAAACCAAAGTTACATGAGTTGACCTAAGAAAGTTGTAGAAGCACACTGAAAATGAATGAAGTAAAACTACTCTATAATTACAATGAGAAGGTCTTAGTCTTCTACAAGGTGGAAGCAAGTCCGATGGCAGCAACTTTGTCTTGAGGATCAGGGTCTGCGCGCGCATTGCTGTTGGCGCGCGCGGCACTATTTGGATCTGCCAGCGGCTGGGCACTGGTGCTTGGCATTGGATCTGCGCGCGGGGCACTGTCTGTGCATGTGGCGCTATTGGCAACAAGATGGTTTGTGCGCGCGACATTGTCGGTGCGCGCGGCACTGATGGCATTCGCCACCTGCTGGGCACTGGCACTGATTATCGGTGGGGCGACAGAGGCGCATGCGCGCTTGTCACTTGGCGCTGCCGAGACCACGGGGCCGACCATGGTGCTAGGCGTTGGGAGGCTTGTCGGGACGCCACGGGGCACGTCCAAGGGGTCATGTGTCGATGATGGAAAGCAGCCCATGACATTCTCCCCCACCTGAGTTGGCGACGTCCTCAGAGCCTTACCTACATGATGATTATGATTGGTCAGGCTCTTGCTGGTTGGGAGGTCTGTTCCCCTCGGTGTTGGGAGGTGGCTTTCTGAATGATCTTCCATGTATTTCTGAAATGGCCTGAGGTGGCTAACATGGAATACTGGATGGACTTTCCACCAGGATGGTGTGTTCAGCTGGTATGTGGATTTCCCGATGCGCCTTTCAATGGAAAAGGGTCCGATGTATTTTTGCAATAGGCGAGGATCTTGGGTCCTCTTTGCAAACAAGTTCCGTCCGGGGTTCTTACCATCACTTTGTCCCCTGATTGATGTTGGGCAAAGCGAAGGTTTTGTTCGGCATACCTCATTTCCCTCACTTACCACCCCGGTAACAATTGGTATCAGAGCCTCAGTTGGCATGATCTATATGACACAAACGAAACAAGCAAATGCACAATTTTCATAAATGACTCTATTCATAGAAATACTAGAGATGCTTATGTTCTTGATTCCTCATGTGTCATATTATTCTATCATCTGTTCATGGGTCTCAGAAAATACGTAAGTTGATAAAGTTTATTTCATAATATTAATCAAAGGCATAATGGTCCTATGACGTTCCGAGAGATTTTATTGACGTATTTGATATGCATTGCATTCATTTATACATGAACATTGACCCTTGACCAGATGGCGTTATATACGCGTATATATATGTGTGTGTGTGTATATATATATATATATATATATATATATATATATATATATATATGGAATATGAGAAAAGTTTACAGCGTTATATACGCACCACCACCTGATCAGCTGGTATACATTGATATTTGCCCACAGTGGCCGAGATGATATGATGGGATGCCCTCAGAGGCTTGATGATGTTATGAACGCATATACCTATGCATGGTATGACATTTATACGCATATGCATGATATTACAAGTATTAAATGCTTCACAGAGCTATTCAGACATACATGTCGAGTCTTTTACATCATGTTTTTCTCATGTCTATTGTTTACTAATTTTCATTCCTTACATACTCGGTACATTATTTGTACTGATGTCCCTTTGCCTGGGGACGCTGCGTTTCATGCCTGCAGGTCCTGATAGATAGGTCGAGAGTCCTCCAAGTAGGCTATCAGCTCAGCGGAAGATGTTGGTGCGCTCCATTTTCTTCGGAGTTGCTTGTTTGGCCAGTATGATTTAGATATGTATTGTTTGGTATGACGGGGCTCTGTCCCGACCTTTATGACAATTATGTACTCTTAGAGGCTTGTAGACAGATGTCATGTACGTAAAAGATTGTATGGCCTTGTCGGCCTATGTTCAATGTACGAGTGGTTATTTTCATCTTATAGGCCCATATGTCTTATGCATAAGTTGATATTTCATGTGGTATTCTACTTATCTCATGGCAACCCCTCCTGCTCAGTTATCTATGATAGTATGATACAAAAAGATATGTTATGTTGGTACTCGGTTGAGTAAGGTACCGGGTGCCCGTCACGGCCCATCGGTTTGGGTCGTGACATCTCCCTTCTCCAAATATTCCTTGATATCGTGGAACTATGGATTTCTATCAAGCCCTTATTCAACATGAGCACAATAAGTTGGCAGCTTATGAATCTCAATAGGGATAGGATTGATGAGGTTCTTGTCTGGATGTTGTATCATGGAAGACAAGGTAGGCAATGCATCTGCGAACTCATTTTGAATCCTTGGAACATGTTTGAATTCCATCTTCGTGAACCTCTTGATCAAATCTTGCACACGATGTAGGCATCACAATATTTTAATGTTCTTGGTAGCCCATTCTCCTAGTACTTGGTGTACCAATAGATTTGAATCTCCGATTACCAACAACTCCTGAACATTCATGTCGATGGCCAATCTGAGTTCCAAAATGCAAGCCTCATATTCTGCCATATTGTTTGTACATGGGAACCTGAGATTTGTGGATACCGAATAATGTTGACCGATTTCTGATACTAAAATAACTCTTATGTCCACTCCCTTGAAGTAGGCCACTCCGTCGAAAAACATCCTCCAACTATCATACATCTCGACAATATCTTCTCCTACAGACGACACTTCCTCATCGGGAAAATATGTCTTCGATGGTTCATATTCTCCGTCTAAGGGGTTCTCTGCCAGGTGATCGACCAGTGCTTCACCCTTGACCGCCTTGTGAGTCACATAGATGATGTCGAACTGACTTAACAATATCTGCCACTTTGCTAACTTACCTGTAGGCATGGGTTTCTCAAAGATGTATTTTAGTGGATCCATCCTTGATATGAGATATGTAGTGTATGCACAGAAATAATGTCTCAACTTCTGAGCTATCCATATCAAAGCACAGCAAGTGCGCTCTAGCAAAGAGTACCGGACCTCGTAAGGTGTGAACTTCTTACTCAGATAATATATCGCCTACTCTTTTCTCCCGGTTTCATTATGTTGCCCCAGAATGCAACCAAAGGCTCCATCTAGCATAGACAGATACAGTAACAGAGGTCTTCCTGGCTCCAATGGGACCAACACGGGTGATTTAGACAAGTACTCCTTGAGTTTGTTGAATGATTTCTGACATTCTTCAGTCCAGTTTGTCGCAGCATTTTTCCTCAACATCTTGAAGATCAACTCACATATCACCATTGATTGTGCTATAAAACGGCTAATATAGTTGAGGCATCCCACGAAACTCATCATATCCTTCTTGTTCTTTAGCGGTGGCAAGTCTTGAATAACTTTGATTTTCGACGGGTCTAGCTCAATACCACGACAACTGATGATGAAACCCATCAACTTCCCAGCACGGACTACGAAGGAACGTTTTGTAGGGTTCAACTTCAAATTGTATTTTCGAAGTCGGTCGAAAAACTTCCTCAGGTCGGCTATGTGATCTGAACTCCTTTTAGATTTGATGATAACATCATCTACGTACACCTCTATTTCCTTATGTATCATGTCGTGGAAGAGAGTCGTCATGGCCCTCATATAGGTAGTTCCAGCATTCGTCAAACGAAATGGAATCACTATGTAATAATATATCCCTCATGGCATGATAAAGGCTATCTTTTCGGCGTCTTCCTCGTCCATCCAGATCTGGTGGTATCCTGCGAAGCAATCCACAAAGGACTGGAGTTCATGCTTGGCGCACTTGTCGATTAGTATGTGTATGTTTGGTAACATAAAATCATCCTTAGGACTTGCTCTGTTCAGATCTCGATAGTCAAAACACACTCTAACTTTCCCTTCTTTCTTCAGAACCGACACACTGTTGTCTAGCCAGGTTGGGTACTCACCCATCCGAAGGACCTCGGCTTTGATTTGCTTAGTAATATCTTCCTTTATCTTCAAACTCATATCTAGCTTGAATTTTCTGAGTTTCTGTTTTATCGGCGGACACATGGGGTTGGTAGGTAGCTTATGAGCTACTATGGATGTGCTTAACTAAGTCATGTCCCCGGGACCATGCGAAAACATCCTCATATTCTTTTAGAAATCTGACATACTCTTCCTCCTCTGACGATGATAGATGAATGCTTATGCGAGTTTCTTTGACAGTTTCAGAATCCTCTAAGTTAACATCCTCAATTTCTTCCAAGTTGGATTTTGGTTTGTTTTCAAAATTCTCTACTTTTTTGACGATTTCCTCAGGTATTATGTCATCTTCCAAATCTTCCGAATCACTTTCCTAATGTTGCCTTGTCTCATTTCATGTCACAGTTATAGGTTTATCGGGATATGTAATAATCACGCTGACAAGAATGTAGAAAGATAATAATAAATAAACAAAAAGCAATAATGCATTAATAAAACATAAAATTGTCAATAAGTACGATTCGGTGGCTCGAGTAATTATTTCAAAAGAAAACACTGAAAATGTCTGAAATGCTCAAAAATAATTTAAAAATAAGTCATGCTAATTCTGCCAAGGCTGCCCAGGTACTATGCGAGCGCGGGACGATGCAACGGTCCAGTTCTTGAGAATAGCTCCTTCTCCCACTGTCTAAATAGAAAGATCTCCTCCTCATCCTCCTCTAAAATTTCGCTGCAGTCCATATTTTCCTCTCCAGAAATAGCTTCCTCATACCGGCCAAAATATCGTCTTCCTTTGGATCCCCAAATCACATCAGTCTGGCGGAATGTCTGGTGCAGCGGTGGTATGGGTTGTTCTAGCGGATAGTAATCGATGTGCCACGGCGGTGTCCAATCCTGGTATTCTTGCATTGTATATTCATACCCGAGCCCAAATGTTATGCCATGATACTGTGGTCGTATGGGTTCTTTATTCCCCTAAAGTTTTCGGCCAAGATCCAAACCTAGTTCATATCCCAACCACATCAACATGCTTTCTATCTTATTGCTCCACTGTCGATCCTTCTCAATTGCGTTTACCCGCTCAATGAGGTTGTATGTTTCCCCTCCTAATTTCCTCCTGTTTTCGATGACTGGTACGGTCTGGTTGGTGTAAATAGGGTTGCTTCCATCTCCATGAATGAACACCTCATGAAGATTCCACTCGAACTTCACAACCTAGTGCAGAGTAGAAGCAACTGCCCCAACTGCATGTATCCATTATCGTCCCAATAACAAGTTGTAGGTAGCGGATATGTCTAGCACTTGGAATTCAATATCAAACCAGGTCGGGCCTATCTGTAGGTCAATGTTGATTTCTCAAATAGTGGCTCTCTAAGATCCATCGAACGCTTTCACATTCATGATTCCAATCCGTATCTCGTGCAAGCCTTTACCCAGTCTTTTTAGAGTGGTGAACAAGCATATGTTTAGGCTCGAACCTTCATCTATCAGGACCCTGGCAATAAACTCGTCTTTAAATTGCACAGTGATGTGCAATGCTTTGTTGTGAATCAATCCTTCCGGTGGTAGCTCATCTTCGTGGAAAGTAATTTTGTGACTCTCCAGTACCTGACCTACCATGTTAGCCATCTCCCCACTAGTGATACCGGTCGGTACATAAGCATCGCTTAATACTTTCAACAAGGCATTCTTGTGCGCGTCTAAATTTTGCAATAGCGACAAAATGGATATTTGGGCGGGAGTCTTGTTCAGGTGATCAACAACAAAGTACTCCCTCGCATGTACATTCCTCCAAAGATCTTCATTGCTCGTCTCAACGACATGTGGCTTAGATGCAGCTTTTTTGCTTGTTCCTCCAAGATTCTTAGGTGTATAAACTCTGCCAGTTCTAGGCATACCTTGCGCACCACCTGTCTCTTCTATCTTGGCATTTCCTTTTCTTCTTGCCTCCACCACATAATCCCATGGGACGTCATCAGACTTATAAGACGGTGTTTGAGCTACCATCACAGTGAAAGGCGTAGCTACCTCGACCTCAAACGGTGCCTGGGTTTGCGCCACAATCAGCGAGAGGGTGATAGAAGATGTTTTAGGAGAATCCCCCTTTCGAATAAGTCCAATGGATGCCTCTTGATCCCTATCCTCATCAGTTTCTATCACATTCACTACCTCGTCCCTATGATCCGGGAGAGGGTAATTATGGACATTTGGTGCGGCTTCCTTTGCCTGTATAACTTTGGTGTCGATAAGTGTTTGAATCTTGTCCTTCAACATGCGGCATTCTTCGCTGGTATGACCCTTCATGCCTGAATGGTAGGCACAAGTTTTGTTGGGTTTAACCCTATTAGGAAGGTTTCTCAACAGCAACAACAGGAATAGGGGTAATGGAACCGCCGACCTTTAGTCTCCCATACAGTTGGGCTATGGGTTCGACGATTGGGGGGTATTGTCTAGGAGCTCTGTGGTCAAAATTTGGTCATGGCTTTGGGTAGTTTTAGCGGCCCGATGAAGGTGAATGGTAATATGCAGGTTGGGTGTTATAGGCGTGGTAGGTGGTGGCATGATATTGGTATTTTTGAGGTGATGGTTGATATGTGGGTGGAGGTGTTTGGTATGTAAGGGGAGACTTAGGGCCCTGGGAAACCATCACGGAACCCACTTCTTTCTACTTCGAGATGCCTCCTGGTTGTAAGGCTTTGTTTGTGGATTGCAGTGCCTCAAAATTAGTCACCATCCCACTCTTGATTTCTTCTTCTATCCTTTCTCCTAAGTTGATAATGTCTGAGAACTTGTGATTTTCGATAACCATCAACCTTTCGTAATACTATGGATCATGTGCTCTGACAAAGAACTTGTTCATTTGTTCTTCTTCAAGTGGCGGACTTTCCTTGGCGGCCTCTGATCTCCAATGAGTAGCATACTCACGAAAGGTTTCTATCTGCTTCTTCTTGAGGTTCTGGATATAGAAAACGTTTGGCGCATTCTCTGTATTGAACTTGAATCTGTCCATGAAATCCGAAGCCATGCTCACCCAATTCGCCCACTTCTTTGGATTTTGATTGATATACCAAGATAATGCATCTCTTGTAAGACTTCACATGAATAGTTTCATGCGGATTTGTTCATTCTTACCCACTCCTACAAGCTTGTCGCATTAGGTTCTCATATGTACCTTTGGATCACCAGTGCCATCAAACATCTCAAACTTGGGAGGTTTGTAATCCTCTGACAGTTCCACATCTGGCTGGATACACAAATCTTTGTAGTTTAAACCTTCAACACCCTTCACACCTTCAATACTTTGGACTCTCCCCATAAGTTTCTTGAGTTCTTCTGCCATGTTTCAAATGAGCAGGTACTTCTTGGTCGGCTCAAGTATGTATAAGGTTTATTGCGGGTTATGGGGTAAGGTTTCCATGTATATCACGTTGCCTTGATGAGTTCCTGGAACTTGGGTATATGGGTGATCATTGATTAAAGTTTAAGGGGGATCATGGGTAAGTTGTGGTCCATTTTGAGAAGTATGATAAGTAGTGGTTTACGGATATTGGGTGGGGTTAGGATGATGTTGTTGAGGGGTTTGCATTGGTGGTAGGTTAAGGTTTTGGGGAGGTGCGGGATTGTGATACTGGTGTGGCGCAAGAGGATTCAGAGCTATGGGTGGTGGATTTTGGTTTTGTGTGTTTTGTGGTGGTATTTAGTTCTAAGTAGTTGTATTTTGCTGGTTGATGTTAGGGACATTTAGAGTAAGGGAAAGGTTTGCTAGGTTTCCGACATGCTCGAGCTCACCCTGCAGTTGCATGATTTTTTGCTATAAATGTAAGACCAACGAATTTCATCCTGACGTACTTCTTCCATCTGAGGTTTCAACATTCTTTCCCATGGTAGCATTGCCTTTTCGAATAACACTTAGATCATCCATCTTCTCTTTGCCTTTGCCTCTACTTTTTGGGTCGCGAGGTGGAGGACCTCTGGATTTGGTGTGGTATGCTAATGATGCCAGAATGCACGAACCAACCTTTGGGAATGGGAATAATAAAAAGAAATAAAAAGCAAAAGGTAACCAAGTCAGTAAAACGAAGCAAAAGAGTGTTTGCAATATTTAAGCATGTATCACATAAGGTCATGCAATAATTCGCGTCCTAATTTTGGGGACCTCATTATGCCTGAGGTAGGCCTAAACAACACATAAACTTAGAGAAAATTTATGCCAACGTTTGCCTCATTTCATTAGTGCGAAAATAAGCCAAATCAATCTTTCACTAAATCGACAATAATAATAAAGTCACTAATGACATTAAGCCTTATTACATCGAAATCTAGTCTAATCTAGAAAGCAGTAAAGGACATTATCTCCTAATCTACTTGGTCCCTAAAGGACCTTCTCCATGCTTGGCTCTCTTGACACCATTAATCACATTCCCTAGATCGCGCATGTCCAGTAGCAAGTAAGCCTTTGCTATCTTCCCTCCTTCATCGTCGTCCATGCCTTGACAATCCCAAAGCCTCTTTCTCATCTTCCCTTCCAGCTCCATCAATCCTTGCTCTTGATATTCTAACCTCTCTGTCGACTTATTGGAAATCTCCTTCAATTCCCTTATCACTTACATGCTTACTTTATGTAGTTCCAGATGCTTAGCTTCGAACTCGAACACCCTTTTGTGTACCCTCTTATACTTCACCTGTGATTCAGCCACCTCATCTATTATCCTATCTTTCAGACTGACTCCCTATTTGATGTCCCCAACTATGCCGTCCTCCAACTATGAGTGATAGTAGTACATATGACCGGCGTGATACTTGTCTGGTTTAATAGTCTCTCCTTCCATGATGATCTTTTAGTTCCACATGTGTTGCGTTACGGACTTGAACGGGATGACATCCCCTTTGAAATCTGCCTCATATTGAACCATGTTGGAAACCTGATGTATGATATGTTTCCTTCAAGCTTGCCTCATTACCATTATAGGAGCGTAAAGCTAGACGCCTCGCAGCCCGATCAGTACTAAGTGAGTCATTCCTTTGGATCTGATAATGAACTCACTACTAGGAAACCATTCAAACATCTAATGCACTTGCTCATCTGTCATATTGCTGAAGAAACATACCCAGCCTACAGTATTTCCAGGCTTTGCAAACCTGTCTGAAATGAATGTCATTTATTTGGATGATGACTGGCTATGTAGTCATTCAGTTGCCTCGTAAAAGCTCTTGGCGATAATCACCCCTCTGAAAGTATTCTAGAAGCCAAACTTGTAGTAAGAGATTACAACCCTCAAAGTGTCCAGACCCATGCTTGCACCGATCCAGAGCACGGTACATCTCAGCTAAGATCATCGGGATGATAGTGTACTTTTGTCCCTCGATACCCTCCATTAAGGTCCTGGCTATCATGGCTAAGCGAGTATGAATTCTCCCCCTTGGTAAAACCCAACAGCTTAAGAAAACCGCGTGGAGTGCGATTCTCTAGAACCAATAGTCCTAGACTATCTCCCATTTCTTCCAGAATAGGAGTCATTTCTATATTGTTAAATCAAAAAACAGCTCTCTTCTCGTCCTAGAACATGGTAGATGCCTCGATCAGTTCCCTATTTGGTCGAATATTCAACAAAGATGGCAGGTCACCAAATACTCACCTCACATGGTTTCTATCACAGGGTGCAAGGTCTTTCCACCAGTCAATTAGCAAAGATGGGATATTCTAGACTATACTGAACCTAGGGTTTTCGTGCCTCATTTTCTACAAACAAATAAAAGTTAGCCCCCCCCCCCCTCCACAGATTCAACTATTTACGCAATAATGATCAGAATGTTGACACGTTTTCTCCAAGGAGTGTACATAATATGATGGTGTCCTTTGAGATTATGGAAATCTCGTTGGACTTTGGATAAGGTTCATCTAAGCGGGTTGTTACATCAGTGACGTCTCAATCCGTACTAGGTTTAACATGATGCATGTATATTTCAAATTGGAGTATGATTTTCTAGAGGTTTAGATGGGTATGCTCAAGTGGACAACTTGAGAGGGAAAAGCACGGGATCGTCGACTCCACCGTTGATCGACTAGTCTACCACAAATAATCCTTTCCAATTTAAAATCGTATTTTTAAGAAAGCGCGGACACTCATCAAGCACCGCTATATTGATAATAAGAACGAGTGGAGTATGATGTTGAAAGCATGCTTTATGCAAAAATAGTAACATGTTTCCAAATTTTTGCATGATGAAAGTGCGTAAAAAGAAAATAAATAATATGTTAAAGATGAACAGGAGGAGGAAAGGAAAAAGGAAAGACAAAAGAGAGAATTTAGTTTAACTCATGAAAATGCGCTAGAACGTAATGAAGCAAATAAGGAAAGGGGGATAGGAGAGACATTAGGATGGGAGAGACATGAGATCACAATCTTGGACAAGATGAAGGAAACGGAGAGAGGGCGTTCATGTAATAGCAATAAAGGAAAACAGAGAGGGGATGTTCATGTCCTAGCAATTTAGACAAATAAAGGAAAATAAGGGAAGGGATATGCATGTCATAGAAATTTAGACAAATAAAAGGAAATAAGGCAAGGGATATGCATACCCTCAATAATCCACACAAGTCAACTTCCTTATGGTAAGAGCCTATGTGTAAATCCCCAGCAGAATTGCCATGTTGTCGCACCCCATTACCTCGCGAAAGCGGGTTTTGACGTGTGACAACTCTTTTAAATGGGTACTAAAAGAGGAGAGTCGCCACCTAACGATTTTTATGCTACGTTAGGGCACCTATTTGCGAAAAAATCTGTTTGAACTAGTATGCGTCACCAAAGATTAGGTAAGGGCTCAAATTACTTCGAAGAGAAGGTATTAGGCACTCTTCAAGGTCCACAATGGTGGGTCCCGGTCGAAGTTTACGCTATGTGGATTATTGAATTATAATTAAGCTAAGTGATCATATAAGTGAAAAACAAGATGTGTAAGTTGAAGGTTCTATATAAACAAGTGTAAAGAAAACAACCTAAGAATTAAACTATTTAGGTTACAAGGATGCAACTGGTTGGTCTATATTTGACGACTAAGTGTGAACAACAAGCATATAAAGGGAAGGGGTCGTACGTCTTTTAGCCTAAAGGATCACCCTGTGCAACATAAATAATACATCGCAACTCCCTTAGGGTAGGGGTTGCTCATATTATTCAGCGATAACAGACTATCATCTCCTGCTACCCAATTACTATGTTAATGTTGTTTACCTAAAGCTCTCTAATTCAATTATAAACTGTTTCCTACGCGTGCATTACCCGTCCCATATCCATGGTCCAGGAGGCTTTGGACCTACTATTTGGGTGGTTCTAGACTTTACTTAGGGTGCTCAAAATGATAAAACTAGTCGCACATTCAGAACAAGTAGGACTGCACATAATAGAATTGAGTGGTTCATGTTAGCCTCCACACATAGGAACAAAGGCACGTGGGCAAATTTCATATTAGGCAGTTTTAGAATCAAGGCATATTAAAGTCGTTAAGTCCTATAGACATGGCTTCTATATGATCCCAGTTTAAAATGACATACAGGCAGTGCTGTTGCTTTAGACTATCAAATTTTCAAATTACGGGTATTATAAAACCAATAGACATGATCTCCAAGTGATTTGCACAATAGGGCAGTGAAACCATTTGAAAACTTAGAATTACCCATGTCTGATCCTATTGGCATGCTTTCTAAGAGAATAACAGATTCCTTATAGGAAGATTATCTAATAGTTGGTTTTTGAATGCAATTTTATCATGTTTATTCCTATAGGCATGCTATCTAGGCAGGTAGTGTAATAAGAACAATAGAAACATTCGATTAGTTAATCAATTAAGGCACTATAGGCATGGTATCTAGATGAATATTAGCATATGACCCTATATTCATGCTATCTAATAATAATATTGTAATCGCACACGTTAAGCAAATACTTGTTGACATTTGATTCCTATAAACATGCTATCATATAAATAGACATGTGAACAAGTAGTGCACTTAAACTTTTACAAACATGCGTCTGATGATGTACGAGTATTAGACAAGTTAAGTAGGTGAAGTGTTTGAGTTCCTCTATGCATGATTTCTATTACTGTACAGAAATAGAGCATATAGAACAAAGTAGCAACCAAAGCATGTAGACCCCATAGAGGTGCTCTCTGCCTGTTCATATGAAAATTAAAGGATACTCGTTCCCCCATTCCACTAATTCCCCAACTGTTTTGTTTACAAATTATTACAAGCCCAAAATAATAATGTAGCTATAAATCTTACACATAGAACAACTGCAGGACCAAGAGCAGGCCCAAATGAAAGTAACCCAGTACCGCCTAGGCCTTCAACAGGCTCAAGTTCACATAAATAGCAGACTTAGATCCAAACGCATCTCAAATAGCAAAATGTGTCCATTTGCACAGCCCAGGGCCATACATGAACTTATACCAAACCCAATAATTACAAATTAACCACATAACCATATAAGTTAACGAACCACACATAGCAATCAATTAAACAACCCTGAAGCAATACCTCATATGGACAGGATTACATGACATTCAGCGGGATTCACATAAAGCATATTGGCACTTGCATTTTAGAAGCTAGGGTGATAGGATGGGTGAAACAAGGGCTTGAACATGAAACTAGGAGAATCAGTAGAACTTAGTTTCCATATGGTGAGTTTGACATGAAAAACTAATAACATAGATTCACAACAAGTGAAAGAGTATAGCATGAGCAACATTAGAAGAGTTAGGGAGGCATGTCACTTAAATTAACATGGTAAGCACACATACATGCTTAGTTTTCCAGAAAAACAAGTTTAGAGTAAAGCATGAGCCAGAATTAGCCTAAAAGGGATTTTAAAACTAGGAATCTAAGGCATGAAGGCCTGATAGAGTCATAGTCAGAGAATAGATATTACACATTGTAAACAAGCAAGTAGGCATGGTCTATAACAGTCAATAAGAATCCTAATCATGCTAAGTATAACACAAAGATTTCTAAGTCCAAAGACATCATGGTAGGAAGATATGTCAATATTAAGGCCAAATACAATAAAGATCCTTCAGAACATAAGCCAGTCGACTATGCACAATAATATAAACTAAGTGTATTGGGATTTTACTAGAAACCTAGGCAATACTAAAGAATACAGGACTGACCAAACACCACATTAGAGAGCAACATGTTTGGCTAAAATACTGAGATAGTAGCTGGTAGATAAGGCTCATATAAGAATAAAGCAGGGAAACTGTAGAACATACATGAAGGATTCATCATAAAGTAATTCATTCAAGTAGGTTCTGGTAGGATATAATCCTCTTAAGAATACAAGAATCCAAGACAAGACATGTGAAATGGTCCATGAAGAGAAATATGTGATCAGAATAGTAGAGCAGGTTGAAGATAATCAGAAATCATTCAAATTGCACACATATAACAAGCCTGCGTCGAAGTTCAGAATTCAAACAGGTTTAGAATTTAAAAGGATAGGGTACAGGATAATGCTAAGACAAACATGAATATTAGAAGAGGCAACAATAGCATATTGATTCACAAAGGCCTAAATGACATGAACACAAGCAAAAGAGAATGGAATTACAAGAGCCTCATTACTCACCAGTTTGAAGAACTAACGAGATAATAAGGTAGAAAATTAGTGCCACCAGCTTGCCTATCAGTAACAAGGAAAGAACAACAGAAAACCCAAGATTCTCAGTGCATCAGAGTTCCCAAGGGTCTCAGATGAACCTCGGGCAGTGCTCACTTCCGGTGGCCTTGGTTTTCAGCCGACTAAGAGTATAATCTTAGAATAGTTTATAGTGAGTGAGTTTGAGAAAGCAGTAGCAATAACAGTAGTTCCGTCTTCGAGGGAAAATGGGGAAAGGGGGTTTATATAGTAATAAAAATCAACACACAAATAAGGAAATACAATCAATCGAACATAAACAAGGAAAGAAGAGCATGCAAAAAATCAATTTAGAATCGGATTAGGAGAAGAAACCAGGTAATCCCTAGTTTGACTAGGATCAGAAATTAGTTGGAGATCTCAGTGAATTGGACCACATATCCTTGCTATGAACGTATACAAATAAAATATTGTCCAAATCTGGGAGAGTAAAGCCGATTTTCCTTGATTCAGAGACTGGTACTTGCCAAAAACGGGCAAGTACTAAGTAACACCATATTTATGCAGGTAATAGCAGGTAATAACCAAAAATACGCACAATATCCATACAAAAGCATAAGCCCGACAAGGGTACAATTCAAGCATAAATGTACAAATAAAGTATACTCCCTAAAGTCACCCCAACTAAAAATACTATAATGTCCTCACTGCACAATATAAAAATAAAATAAGAGTAGTTTTAGGGTCTTCCTGAGGTCTGTATCAGATTAGAAGACTACGGGAAAAGGCTCATCTCTGCTGTGTAGAGCTCTCGACCTCATCATCGGTATCATCAATATCAGCATCAACATTCGACAGGGAGGAATACTCTTCACTATCATCGTTTTCCTCGACCGGTATCTTTATGTTTGGCTGACCCCATTTGTATATGGCCTTGATGCCTCTCCACATCTTTACCATGAACTTTCCCTTCTTCTTGTTTTTATATCTCCTTCTGGAAGTCTTCCTGGAGTGCAACATGAGCCTTGGCCATATTTCCATATTCTTCCTCGAGCCTCTTAACAAAACTTGCTAACTTTTCATGAGAGTCTGCCTGATTTTTTGGGCCTCCAGGTAGGTCTTCATTTCTTCCCTATTACAATACTCAGTCATAGGCTGGGAGTGTGAAGGCCCACTAGGGAGCTGTGACACTAAGTCGTGAATGGAGGCAAGCTGGAAATTTAGCATCCCAAATGGTCCCTCGGCATGTGTAGCTTGAGGAGGACCCTTCACCTACAACAATCTCCATCTTCCACTTCTTGCTCTTTAGCATACTGCCTTCTCATGTCACTCTCAATAGGTGAAAGGATTTGTCTGCCGGTATCCACAGACATCCATCCCACTCCTCAACCTGCGCACATTGGCACAACTCTATAATCAATGATGGAAATATCAGTGTCGAGATACATTGAAGCACGTACTCCTTCAGCTTCTGAACTATGTAATAACCAAAATTTACTGGAATGCCATCAAGGATGTAAGCAATCATCAGGGTAATAGTACATGTGATATCAGATACGTTCCCACAAGGAAACACTATGCTCGCAATGATATACAACCATATTTTTGCTTCAGCTGTGAAATCACCACATTTGATGCCCTTTTTATTTTTAGTCCAACTCACTATTTTACATGTAGGACAAAGTTTTGAGACTAGCTAATCACCATTGTCACGTGTATCTCTTTTTCACATTGGCTTGAATGGATGATTTTGAAGCCCATAAGGCATCATTTATCTCTTCAAATCCAAATTTCACAATCTTTCCCCTTATTGTAAGTTCATGGTTTTGGAATTGTGTGCGCTTTAAGTTCGCGTGAAATTCCCTCACTCATTCCTCATTGGCGTTGCATGGAGTGGGGATGAAGCAGGTCTAGCCGCTTTAAACTAGCCATCCATGGAAATTCGAAAGGAGATCGGCCACTTTGTAATTGGCAATTCCTATCTCAAGTTTGAGCTTCTTCGTGAGGAGATTATCATAATACCGATTTTGACAATTGGAAGACATGAATCTGTTGGTATTATAGTTCAAATCCTCAGCCACTTCTTCAATTTTATGATCAAGTGTCGCATTTTCGTTCATGTTCGGATCCATTTTAAGCTCAAAGTACCTAAAAATCAAAACAAAATTAGTTTGGCATTAGAGTTATGTTAAGTAATTAAAAACACATAAACTAGGCCAAAGAACCGAGCCAAAGGGCTCTGGAAGCTCCAGTTGCAAAGCTACTGGAATTGCACAATTCTTTCAGTCATCGCACCTACGGAAAATTCGTTGCAGGTGTGGCTCTGCTTCTGTGATCTTTTGCAGCTGACCAGAAATCGCACATGTGGAAGGTGCAAGGCCGTATGTACGACCCTTTTCTGCTTCTACGGTGTTCATTAGAAGTTTCAAAAGCCTAGAAACTGCCAACTCTTTTCGATTTAAATCATGTTTTTGGCACAAAATTCATACTTAAGACTTCTAAAATTAGTGCACTACATGAACATATGACTTGATTCCACATGATTTTAAGGTACATAGTAACAAAAGTTCTTTCAGACAATTTGTCAAACATATGACGAGCACAGAGTGATTTTTGATTCTTTGAAGCAATTAGGTACTCAGACTTCCCCAATTTATTTTCAACAATAACAGCACACACAACTACACTCAACCAATTTCACTCACCCCAAAAATTCATGTTGATTAAAGAAGAGAAAATGGGATGTGGAAATTTTGCCATGGAGAAGAGTATATGATGATGAGAGAAAAAGAAAATCGAGAAAGAAGAGAGAGAAGTTAAGAGACAGAAGGAACAAGATGATTACCTGATTTCCTTCTGCGCTGGTAGTAGGATTTGAGCAGTAGTTGCCTTATGTGAGAGATGAGAAGGAGTTTTGAGTTTGGGGAAAAAGGGTTAGAGTGTTACTTAATGAAATAAGGGCTTGGTTCATTAAACTTGCCCGACTTATGCACATGTGGCACATGAAGCGCTTCCGCGGAGCCGCTTCTATGATAGAATGATCATTCTGTGCATAATGCGCATCTGCGCCCCTTAACACGCTTTTGCGATTCTGCACATGAGTGAACTTTTTCGCAGGAGTAGTTGCACCTGAGTTCTACTGCACAGATCTGGGCAGCCACTATTTTGGCTTGTTCAAACACCTCAAACTACTCAATTCAACTCTAAAAATTATGAAACTTGGCAGATTAGTCAAAAATAATATATTAAGCTATTCTTAAAAAAAAAAATCAAAAACGACTAAAAATTATGAAAATGATGGATTGCCTCCCACCAAGCGCCGCATTTAACGTAATGACACGACACGAGTCAACTTTACCACTTTTCTCTCCAATTGGAGGATATGATATGGGCACCCAACTTGGAATCAAGTTTGTAACCACGATCGACGGGGGGTGGTAAGTAGATGATCAAGCCAAACTTTAATTTCTTCGTTTTGCATTTCTTGGCTCTCTTTTGAGGAATGTCATTTTGCGTTCATGAATTTTTAAATTGCAAGATGTATGGATTTTGTCTTTCTTCTTTGCACTCCCACTTGGATTCACATGGCTCAATTCCCATATCACCATACAAGTCTAAAGTTGAAAAGTGCTTGGAATTGAATATCAAACTCCCAACTTGCAACATTTTCCGGATTTTGACATCCACTTTTTCCCCTGAACTAGAGTCAATTTCAACCATCTTTTCAACTACACCAGTTGACTCTAATTCCATTATTTTCTTAGCATCACCAACAAGCATGGAGTCGGTTGGCGGATGTTCAATTCTTGATTCCTCAAAATAAAGCTCACTTTCTTCCTCGAAGTTGGACTATTTTTTACCTCTTTCCACACTCTCAAATTGGTAGTCATAATGAACCTCAAACAATGATTTCATTTGATCTTCCAAAAAGCGGATAGTCTCATCATTTCAATTTAGTGCTTGTTTTAAGTCCTCGAGTTACAAGTTTTGCTTCTCCTCATTTTCAAGAATGGCCTCCAACATGAGCATTAGCCTCTCATTTTGAGAACATGAGAGTTCTTCTTGATTTGGATCAAGTGCCAAAGAAGGATTTCCAGTTTCAACTTCTAAGGAAGGTTCTTGGCTGTCATTCACTTTCGAGGCTTTTTGGACCTCTAAAGCATCAAGCAGTTCTCCCATTTGTGAGTTCAACCTTTCAAGCGCCAAATCATTTTGGAGACTATTTTCCAAAAGCTCCTCCAAGGCATTTTGCTCTTTGGTTTCTCCTTCAAGTAGGCATTCCATCATGAGCTTGAACTCCCCATTTTGACCATGCTCAATCTCTTCCACTTTCATATCCCTATAATTATCATCACAAAAAGTAAAATCATCATAGCGGGGGTTCGGGGAAGGGAAGGACAAAAAAGCACAATTAGCCAAAAGGCCATTTTGACCACTACACTTATCACATATACTTAACTAATGGGTTTGATATTGTGCGCACAATCCATCCCCGAGAGAATTTAAATAATTTTGCCACGAGTGTGGTCCTCCACAACAAGGACAGGGGTCATCAAAGTATGAACAACTAATATCCGACCAATTTTCATCATATGATGCCATTTTTCAAAAACTAAGAAAATTTACAAGGAACAAATAAGAAAACAAATAAGAAAAGAAACCAAGATAAGAAAAATAATTACACAAATATTCACAAGTTTGGACCAAAGCATGTACGCTTATTTCTCAAACAACCTAAATGCGCCAAATTGTTCTCCGGCAACAGTGCCAATTTTGATGACGTACAAATTCACTACTAAAAAGTAAATGGACACGGTCGTATATACCCAACTATGAGTCGGGGTCGAATCCCACAGAGAACAATATGAAGGCGATTAGGCGATGTATGAGAATTATCACTTATTATGTTAAGCCAAATACTTAAAAGGTGATTGTGAAAATATTTATGTCTAAATGCGAAAATATAATCTAACCTAGAAAGCGAGTAAAATGATCAATGGCTACAAACATGGATACGAGGAAAATTACACTCAAGTATATCCAACGTATTTCACGATTTTATAAATATGAGCTAGTTTATGTTAATTAACCTCGGGTAATAATTTATTAGCTTCTTTTGAAGACTAAGAAGACTTCCTAATTGAATTATCCCTAAAAGAATTAAGAGGTTAAGTGCACCCGATTATTTCCACAAGTAGTTCAATCCTATCCCTAGGTAGAATCTATAAAGTGAGTGTTAACGCCTCAAGTTCTTATTAATTAATCTTTCCCAACCCCAAATTACCTTTTCTGAGATTAATTCAAAGTTAATAGGCAAGTCCTAAGGTTAGCTAATCCCTTTGGAAACATTAAAGAATAAAAATAATTAAAGAAACAATAACTCACTTTAATATAAATAAAAACTGTTCAATACATAAGCACGACAAGATATTTAAGCCACACTTTAATTATTAATATTCCCATAAATAAGATTCAAGTGTTGGAAAAAATACTGCGCATTTAGATATTAAATACAAAGCAAGAAAATGAAGAAATGAACATAAATGGATAAGAAATTCTCAACCAAAAGCTCCAAATCTTCAAGACCCAAGTGTGTGTGCAGGATTCCTAGCTCCCAAACTTGTCTTCTCTATTTAAGAGACTGAAAAATAAGCCAAAGATTCGCCAACGATCTAGGTCGTGTATTAAAGGGTTAGGGATAGAGAAAATGTGAAATGCCAAGTCAGTCCAGAGCTGAAGGCCGTTAGCCGCACCTGCGAAAATTCATCGCAGGTGCGGCTCCGCAAAAGCAGACATTCATTCGCAAAAGCGAAACTTGTGGAGGACTACCTACTCCGAAGATGCGGACATGTCGACGTAGAAGCGACTCTACAGATGTGTACTTCTTGCACAGAAGCGGCTCCATAGATGCGAATTATCAACCGCCGATGCGATCCCAGTGGAATATTGGCAATTACGTAGATGCGGCCCTCTACTCGCAGATGCGAACTCGTAGAAGCACTGAAGGAATTTGCACTACTTCAACTCTTTTGCTTAATTCAACTTCATTTGATTTCAATTCTCTTCAAGACTCATTATTCTTGAAAATCTAGTAATGCACACCATAAATCACCTCATTTAATAATTAAAGGACACAAAAACTAAAGAAAGGAGACTAAAATAAATGGTAAAATCACCACTCATCAATATGCTATTTCATAACGGATCTACTCCTGGCAACTAAGACTGTCCATGTTGTTCTTTCCTCATAAAGTTATTCTAAGCAAGTATGGATAATCCTTGAATCCTATTGAGGTTCATATTTATTGTGTGGATGTCCATAATTTTAATCGAAGGTGCGACATCCTTACGTTACTCTAAAAGGTTTAGAACGTGATTCCATGATTCCAGCATGCATTATATATATATATGTATCCATTTTACTCTACCGAGCCGTACTATAGTCGGCTAGGTACGACACCTATTATGCAACCACTGATCAGTTGGGTTTTACCGAGCTCTATATGGCCGGTTATGTTTTACCGAGCCTATTACGCCTGGGTACGATATGATGATGATAATGCCTACAGAGGTGTATATTTTTAAAAGGTTATGTGTGTGTGTGTGTGTGTGTGTGTGTGTGTGTACATATATATATATATCATGCATTTCATGTCAGTAGCCCTCAGATGTTACAGGTTATATCTATTTTATCTCTTTACATTATGGTTCTTATTTATGTTTCCTACCTTACATACTCAGTACTTTATTTGTACTGACGTCCTTTTTGCTTAGGGTCACTTGTTTCATATCCACAGGTCCTGATAGACAGGTTGACAGTCCTCCTATTAGGCTACCAGCTCAGCGGAAGGTGTTGGCGCACTCCACTTGCTCCGGAGTTGCCTATTTGGTCAGTATGCTTTGGACATGTAATGATTGGTATGGTGGGGCCATGTCCCGACCTTTATGACATTTATGTTCTCTTAGAGGTTTGTAGAAAGATGTCATGTATATAGATACTTGTATGGCCTTCTCGGCCTATGTTTTGAGTGTACAAATGATCATGTCGGCCATATAGGCTCATATGTCACATGTATAAGTTTGTATATCATGTTAGGTTGTCCTATGTCGAGTATTCCCTTATATATTTTCCTGGTTATCTCATGACGGCCTTTCCGGCTCATTTACCCTTGATTGTATGATAAGAAAGATACGTTACATTGATACTCGGTTGAGTAAGGTACCATGTGTTCATCGCGGCCTTGCGGCATGGGTCATGATAGTATATCCGACCAGGAGAGAGGGGATAGAGAGGCCAAGAGGCCTCGAGATTTTGGAGGATTTAGCTGTTCTCACTCTACAGTTTCATCTCGTCATGGCAGAGGTTATATCAGTCGACCAGTTTAGCCTACACTTTAGGTTACCCGTAGTGCTCCAGTTATCAGGGACCTCAGAGTACTCATTTTGGACAGCCATCCTCCAATGCACTTTCTACACAGGGGTTCCTACAGCTATTATCCCGGTCGTCCGGGTCAGACTCCGTACCAGCAGCCACGCTCGCATATAGGTTCTTTCGAGTGGTGATACTAGGCATATGGTGAGGGATTGTCCCAGACTTAGGAGGGGTGGGTACTCAGGCTATGGTTTCTATTCAAGCTGCTTCTCCACATGTACAACCAACTAGGGGTGCAAGACTGGTGGGTAAAGGACATCCTATAGGGGAGGCCAGTTTGGTTGTTATGCTTTCCCTAGTAGGACTGAGGTCGTTGCATCAGATGCTATCATCACATGTATTGTTCCGGTTTGTCATAGAGATGCATCGGTTTTATTTGATTCGAGTTCTACTTATTCATATATGTAATCTTATTTTTCTTTATATTTGGATATGTCTCATGATTCTTTGAGTACCTATATTTACATGTCTACGCCTGTGGGGGATCCTATTGTGATAGACTATGTCTATCGTTCTTGTTTGGTCACTATTGGGGGTTATGAGAGTAGAGTTGTCCTTCTGTTACTCCAGATGGTGGATTTTGATGTGATTTTGGGAATAGGTTGGTTGTCATCATGTCATGCTATTCTTGATTATCATGCTAAGACTATGACTTTGGCTATGCCGAGGTTGCCAAGGTTGGAGTAGAGAGGTTCATTGGGTCATGTTCCTAGTAGGGTGGTGTCTTTTCTAAAGGCATAACAGATAGTTAAGAAGGGGTGCTTGGCATACTTAGCCTTTATGAGGGATGTTAGTACTGATACTCCTACCATTGAGTCAGTTCCAGTAGTGGGAGAGTTTCCAGATGTGTTTCCAGCAGACTTACCGGGCATGCCACCCGATAGGGATATTATTTTTCGTATTGACTTGGTGTCGGGCACCCGACCCATATCTTTTCCACCATATCGCATGGGCACCAATAAAGTTGAATGAATTAAAGGAACAACTTCAGAAGTTGTTTGATAAGGGATTTATCAAATTGGGTACCAATTGTGGTGTCTTCTGCACATTTTTATGCAGATCTAGGTACCTCGGATCATGTTGGTCGCTAGAGAGTCGAGCCAGATTTGTGGAGACTTCAAGATATACTTGTTGTTCTGCTTGCAAGCCTCGGAGTCACCTTCTGCTCTTTATTACTATTTATGTAGTCCAAATAGTGATGTACATTTTTAGACTTATTATATACTCCTTGTAGAGTTTATGACTTCGTATTACCGGATTTTGGGATTCAAATTGTTGTATTACCATATTGGATATATTTTGGGCATTTCCTTAGTTTTATTTAATATTACGATATTATATTCTGTCCGATGTTGTTGTATGATAGGCCTACATAGTCTTAAAGACTAGGTGCCATCACGATCCTTAAGGTGGCATTTTAGGTCGTGACATGACAATAATACATCTATGAGTATAAAACTAAAAGTACATAATTTAAGTAAAATTTAATGTTCGCTTTCTTTTAAATTTGTCGTCTTAACCCGTTTCATGCCAAATATCGAGTTATCCAGTATGGAATACTACATAAATTACTTTGCCCGAGGTTAGCGTACCTTTTTTCCACTACAACACTAATTGAAGTCATAAAAACTATATTAATTGCTTACCCATAAAACGTTACAGTTGAATTTATAGCGTGGTTTATAGATAAGCGAATCGATTTGATCCAAAAACGATAAATAAATAGCTACGAAAATAAAATTTGCGACTGAAATCAAAGGAGATAACAAGCCTGACTAAAGACTTAGCCTTTCCGATAACAAGAGCGGATGCAATGTACAAATGTTAAAATTGAGCGTAATATAATTGTAGATTATAGCTTTTTGTGTACAAAATATTCCATGTGCCTCCAATGGTTGTAAATCCTGCTATTTATAGCCCTATTTTGGAGACAAGATCCTAAAATCAAGCTCCTCTTGAATGAGAATAAAATCGTCATTGATGGGTGCATAACGGTTGGCTTTGAATACTGATATTCTCTGTCAGACTACTCATTAAATGCTATTCGATGTCAAATCTTTGAATATTTATTGTCGGTTGTACTTCCTTCAGGATCCACCGGCCACAAACTTCGCACCCGGTGCCAGTTATTTTCTGACTTACTTTTTACCTGTCTTCGGTTCCACGTGTCACCTCACCATTCGACCACCAGTTATCAACCAATTTCACCCCATACAGATAGTCCCCCTACTTTTTGGTTATGCAACTTAGTGTTACCAGAAAGTAGATAAGAATTCTTTTCTTGGCGGGAAGGTTCCTGAACGGTCTCTGACACATGAAGGGACGCACGTCTTCTCGCATTCAATACCTCGAACATGTGTTTCCCCTTGACTTTCAATATTTTTACTCTTTACTTTCCACTACTCATCCTTTTTACTCTTTACTTTCAATATTTTCACAACTCTTTCTTCTTCTCTGAATCTCCTTAGAATGTTTCTACAATACTCAACTTTCTCAATAAGAACTTCTCCAAAGATCTTTTACCACCATGTCTTCTTATATTGATATTCGAAAATGCTGGCCTTCTCATCGGTGGAGGCCCAAAGAAAAACAAAATCGAAAAGGTTGATATCGAATCCGAACCTCCAACCGTAAACACCATCATACCCCTTCATCTTAGCACCACATCTGATCTCTATGAGCAAAAAGCACCTGCAAATTACACAAGTGGCAGGTTTTGGCCTGTTTGTAGGTACCTCTCCTTCATTCATCCTTCTAGCATCCCTGTTGTGAAGGAGTACTGTAACTGCAACAACATCAGAATCTTCACCCCTGATAGGGTAGAACGGGTTACCTACTCCAAAGCAGGGTTCATGTATGTCTACACATACCCCTTCACTTTGGGTCCCTCCACCTTGGGGTCAGGTGAAGGACTTGACCCAATAATCTTGGAGTTCTATCACCGGTACCAGGTATTCTTGGCATAAGTAGGCCCATCTATATGGCGTAAGGTGGCTTGTCTTCATCAGTTGTGCTCTGAGACCGGGGAAATCCTAACTCTTACGTACATAATGAACCTTTACTCATCCAAACTTTTCTGTGGGGGAGTGCTAAACCTCAGCAAGCGTGGTCACCATGTCCTTCTCACCAATGTTGATGATGACAACGATCGAGGGTGGATGGAACGATTCGTTGTTATAGCTACCAGGGACATCACCCAGGCCGCGGTTCCCGCATTCCCCGAATCATGGAATTTTGTTTGTAAGTTTTAGAGTAACGGTGTTCTTTCCGCATAAAAAGAAAACCCTTTTCTTTGATGACTGATTATTTCTTTCATTCCACCTACTCACTGGGAACCACCATGGGTTCAAAGAGTTGTAACAACTCGGCTGGTTGTTTTGAGTATTTTAGCCTCGATCCCGTATTTATTGCCCCCTCTATATTTTATTATGGTTATGTGATTCGCCGGGGGTGTTTGGTTTTGGTTTCGGGTGAGTTTCAAAGTGAAATGGGACATATAGTCCCTAACTTGGAGCTTTGAGTTGAAAGAGTTGACAGTTGTTTGACTTTTAAATAGATGATTCCGGAATGGAGTTTTGACTATTCTAATAGCTCCGTATGGTTATTTTGGTCTTATGAGCGTGTTCGGAAGTTGATCTGGAGGTTCGTAGGTCATTTAATTAGTGTTTTGAGTTTGAAATTTGGGAAAAATTTTGTGAAACTCCTTAGGCTAAATTTTGGGGATTTGAAAGGTGATTTGAGGTCGGATTTGAGTAATTCTTGTATGGTTGGACTCATTGTCGGACGGGTGTCCGGATTTTGTAATTTTGGTCGGTTTTCGAGACATGAGCCCGGGTTGACTTTTTATTTCTTTGTAAAGATCGTAATTTTATTTTTCGAAATAGTTTTCTATAATTATATTTATGGTATGAAATTATTTTGGCTAGATTCGAGCCGTTCAGAGTTGGATAATCGAGGGAAAGGCATAATAGTGGATTGAGTTATCGTATTTTGAGGTAAGTGTCTTGCCTAACTTTGTGTGGGGGAATTACCCCTTAGGATTGGAGTTGCTTTGTAAAAATTATGATATGTGAAAGGTGTGTACGCAAGGTGACGAGTGTGTACACGGGCTAAATATGAAAATTTATCAGTTTTAGATATGTAGACTACATTCATGCCTTAATTGAGTTACCTTAACATGTTATATTCCTCATCACTAGGCTATCCTCACATGCTCTACTTGTCGTATCTCTTACTTGTTAATTACTCTACATGTTTAGTTGAAGTTTTTGTTTCCTCCCTTCCTTATTCAATATTTAAACGTGAGTTCTTTGTTTGAAGTTGTTGTGCTTGAAATATCTGGTTGTTGAAATTAGTATTGAGTTATAAGGGTCGTGATTCATATTGCGGCAGGGTTATAAAGTGTGAAATACTACTCTTGTCGAGTAACACATTTCCGGTTGTTATTGTTGAGACTCTTGTGCATATTGTGGTTGAGTCATGGGATATTTATTGTGAAAACACTATTGTGTCACACCCCCTTTTCACCTTTAACCCCCTTTAAAAGATATAAAGTGATTTTTGAAGCTCAAAAGGGTTTTCAATTGAAAGCAACAAAGTTTGTGTTTCAAAGGATTTTCAGAGTCGTCACTTGACATTTGGTTTCGCTGTGTCAAGTCACCGATTGAAAAAATAATTTTCTCTTTAAAACACATTTAGACTTTTAAACTGACTGTACCAAAGATTCCAAGTAAGGGGGTTCATTTGACTCGGAAAGAAGGTGTTAGGCATTCCCCAAGTCCCGTGAAAGTCACGGTTGCATACATGATCTAGTTGGCTTTTAAAAATACTCGAATTGAGGCTAAACACACAAGAGGGAAAAAAACACAAAAGAGGTTCGAGGTGGTCCCCACCTAAATGAAAGAAAATTAAAAAAAAAGAAAATTAAAGTTCTAAATTATCCTATACTAAGCTTTCTCAGTGTCGTATATCATGGCCTCCAATTACATGATACCACGGGGCATTCCCCCGGATAAAATATTTACAGATTCTTCGGAGCATTCCTCGGATAACATAATTAACTAAAAGGGACAACCTCTCACCTCCAAAAACTAAAAATGTCCTAAGCTTGCCTACCCAAGTGTGGTCGGCCTAAGCATACTACTAGCGATTTAATTAATAAATAAGTAAAATAAAAGCACCAAGATCATTTAAGCTCAATTTCCTTCGCATTTTTAAAGCCAACTCCCATGACCCAATTGTTTCCTTACCTAATCTGTACGAGCTCAACACCAATTATACAGGTTTTCCTAAATCAATTCAATCAAATAACTTTCTCTAATCAATCACAACAACTAACTTTGCTACTTCGATATATTAAACTAATAATCAAAGGATAGGTAATCAGACACATTCATCACATTAAATATAAAAAGTTCTCATATTAAACAGAAAAGCATAAGAGGCAAACAAGCAGCATTATCAGAAATGGAATAGCAAAGTAGTAAAAGATTGGACCTCAGAGTAAATCCGAGATTCCACTTCTGTTATGATTAAAATTGATCTCAGAAATAGTGATGCTCGATCTGATATTTGAGAAGAGAACAGGGACAGCAATGAGAACAATGAACTTAGGACCGAAATCACAGCCAGCGACCCCGAACGAAAAACCAACCGGTGACCTCGGCTGATAGCCTCACGAACTCGTCTGTTTTGTTTAGCTCTCAGGTGAGGTGCGATGGAACTGGTGGTTTAATAGAAGAGTGATACGAAATAAGAAGAGTGGTATTACAATGGAAAGGAAGTCATCAATTACTAAGAGATAGAGTAGCAGGATCACTGGTGCTCTGTTTTGTAAAATGGAAGAAACTATGTAGTTCACATGGTATGATAAATGAAATCAAAGTTAGAAAAGCTCTGTAAATTTGTGAAAGATAAACCAGTGTTTGCCGTCTCAGAGTACCCGTGATATTGCTGTTCAAAAATTAGTGAAAAACTCCATTCTCAATCTCAAACGTTTGCTGTATAAAGTTGTTCCTAGGGTCCTTCTTGATTAGGGGTTTGGTGTTAATTATGTTTTTATATTGTGGGCAGATTGGATGAGGATATATTGGATGGCCAAGATTAAAACTCACTGGATCGGATAGAGCAGATGGGTCAGGTGGGTTTGGGCCGTTGGAACTGGGCTGGGAGAGCAGATTTCCTTTTGAGACTTCTAAATCAAACAAATCAAGGAAATGACTAGCCCAAGACATTAAGTTTTCCCTTCTATAAGAGTAAAAAATATATACTATAAGAACCAATCCTAATTAACTAAAATATAAATATGTATTATAATATGAACTCATTTTTTTTGGTATTTTGCGAAGATTATATGAAAATAAAAGTAAAGAAAAAGTTGATTAAAATGGTAGTAAAATTAGAATAATATCACTACAAAAGGACTAATGATCTCAATAAAAATGAAAATATTTTTGTATTTTAAAATTGTAATTTGAAGTAAAAAAAAATCGACTAAAACTCCTTAAAATTAAAGTTAAGTTAAATAAATATTTTAAACAATAAAAATAGCTCAAAAACGTGACTGGTCAAAAATTACGTGCTTACAGATGCCCCTCTTTGCTTGAAAATACGAAGTGTTTTTGAGCAAAGAATCAAGTAAGCGAAGTAATTAATTTCTTACCTGACACTTATTCAAAACAAAACAAAACAAAGATGGACAAAAGATTGTGATCGAGCCCCGATCTCTGAGCTGCCTACATATCCTTGGCTGTAAAGGAATCAGGCCACGTATAGTTCAGAAATACATGAAGTGATGGAGTTTGTGGAGAAGATGAGAGAGTCGAGTGAGGTACCGTTCGAGGCTCCGAATCGCGGTCCCTGCCATTACATAAAAAATAAAAGCAAAAATTACAGCAAAAATAAAAGAAAATTACAATATCTTATCTACTTCTTGTCTCGAATCTTCCTTGAATCTCTACTTGAATCTTCAACATGAAACTAAAAATCAACCATATTCTTCAGGTGGGCATCCTGCTGACTTGAACTTGAAGAAAATATAAAGTTGACTTTATTCTTCAGGCGGGCATCCTGCTGCGTGCACTTGAAATAATCTTAAACTTGGAGTAGACTTGAGATTGCAAACCTTGTTCTTCAGGCGGGCTCGTGCTACTTCTGATTTGAACTTTAAAAAAAAATTACTTGATTTTAAAATCACCATACAAACCTTTAGGAACCATCAAAATATCCACAGTTCGAGACAAAGATGATGGCCACAGTTGATATCTACTCCTTTATCAATTATTGCTTCTGCCTTATTTTCTTCAGCATTGATCAGATCAACCTTGTTAGAATTTAGTTCTTTGGAATTTACTAAACTCTGCTCCTCAGTAGTCTGCTTTGCATTGGTAATCCGATTTACATTTTGGTTTTCTTCATCAACTGCATCACCTCCAATTTACTCTTCACTTTGTATCTCATCAGGAATTTCCCCCTCCTCTGAGTCTTCTTCAATCTGATTAGCCCATAATTTGCCACCTTTCCAATTGACTTTTTTATTGCTTTTGAATTTTTCAAAGTCTGCATCAACAATATCGTCCTTGTCAATATTTTTGGCCAGTTCTCCTTCAAATCTAGTGTACTGAGATGGAACATCTTGGCAAGTTGTATTAGTTCCAACTAAATTCCCATTGAAAGCTCTTTGTACCCATTGTGCAGTTGTTTCCTTATTCTGCTGATCCTGTACTCTTTTCTCCTTGTTTCTTACCTCTTCACGCTCCTTTTTATTGTTAATCCTTTCTAGGCTGGGACTAGTATTTGGGACTACTGAATTAAGACTTTTCCCTGCTACATTTGAATTCACACTACTACATTATTTTGTTTGTCGAGTACTGGAGATTTTGGATTAAATGTTGGTGCTGCAGGATTTAAAGTTGCAGTTGCCTTAGGATTAGAAATGTCTCCTTGCCTTGAATTCTCCTCAACCAAAACCAACTGATTATTCTCATTAGCTTCACTGTTATCCACCTCCAATATTACAAATTGATTAGTTGTTTGTACCTGTTGAGGCACCACAGCAGATTGTTTCTCAACTGGTATAATTTCTTGTCCAGTTTTAGCATCTACTGCTCGGCAGTGCTGAAAAGATGATGGCCATAGTTCGAGACAACATATTGCAACACCAATAGAATGCAGATTCTATCACATGAGGGATCTGTTAGCGGTGGATATGGAATACACAAGTGCTGTGAATTATATCACGACGGGTCATAATGCCAAACAAGTGCGCGCAAATAAAGAAAATGGATACATTTGTAATACTCTAGTATTTTTACATGTTTTATGTTTATATTCTATTTCTATACTAGATCACAATGTAATATCCATTTTGGGCATCATAAGCCCAAAATTGATAATACGATCTATGTATTTGTCAAATTTTATCTATTTCATCATGTAAGAACTCCTGATATTCTTTGTTGTTTTTTGGGATTTATATTTATATAAAACCAGCCCTAGGCACTTGCCTTGTGGATTGTCAAAAAAACAAAAAACATTCTTTAGGCGGGATCATGTTATCTCTGACTTGAATCCTGAAAACTAAAAGTTGACAATGTTCTTCAGGCGGGCTCCTAGTGCCTCTCTGACTTGAACTTGAAAACTGAAAGTTGACCTTGTTCTTCAGGCGGGCTCCTGATACTTCTCACTTGAACTTGAAAACTGAAAGTTGACCCTGTTCTTCAGGCGGGCTACTGGTGCTTCTCTGATTTGAACTTAAAACTAATTTCTAAAATATTGACCTCGTTCTCCAGGTGGATGCCTGCAATCAAAACAAACAAAACGAAAAATAATTTCTATCCCAGTTTACATCAGGAAGATTTGTGAGTTGTTAGCAAAACTGTAAATCACCTATGCTATTGATGAAGGATGCAATGATGAGAGTAAAACTAAATACTCGACTAGGATGTGCGTCTCCTGTGAGATTGAGCTTAAGGAAAACTATAAACTGAGCTTGACTAAACTTAAAATTGATCCTATTCTCCAGGCAGGACCCCTGAACTCAAGAAAAACTAAAGATTAACAACTTAAGAAAATTAAAAACTGACCATATTCTTCAGGCGGGACCCCTGAACTCAAGGAAAACTAAAGACTAGCAACTTAAGGAAACTAAAAACTGACCCTATTCTCCAGACGGGATCCCTGAACTTAAAGAAAGCCAAAGATTAATAACTTAAGAAAACTAAAATTGACCCTATTCTATAGGCGGGACCTCTGAATTAAAGGAAAACTAAAATTCACAACTTAAGAAAACTAAAAGCTGACCCTATTCTCCAGGCGAGACCCCTGAACTTTGAGAAAAACTAAATACCAACAACTTAATAAAACTAAAAACTGACCATATTCTCTAGGCGGGACCCCTGAACTCAAGGAAAACTAAAGACTAACAACTTAAGGAAACTAAAATTGACCTTATTCTCCAGGCGGGACCCTTGAACTTAAGGAAAACTAAGGACTAACAACATAAGAAAACTAAACACTGACCCTATTCTCTAGGCGGGACCCTTGAACTAAAGGAATGCTATAGATTAACAACTTAAAGAAACTAAAAAATAACCCTATTTTCCAGATGGGACCTCTGAACTAAAGGAATGCTAAAGATTAACAACTTAAGGAAACTAAAAACTGACCCTATTCTCCAGGCGGGACCCCTGAAATTTGAGAAAAACTTAAGACCAACAACTTAAGGAAACTAAAACCTGACCCTATTCTCTAGGCGGGACCCCTGAACTTAAGAAAAACTAAAGACTAAAAACTTAAGGAAACTAAAAACTGACCTTATTCTCCAGGTAGGCCCCCTGAACTTAAAGAAATACAAAGATTAATAACTTAAGGAAACTAAAATCTGACCATATTCTCCAGGCTGGACCCCTGAACTTAAGAAAAACTAGAGATTGAAAACTTAAGGAAACTAACAATTGACCCTATTCTCTAGGCAGGATCCCTGAACTCAAGAAAAACTAAAGACTAACAACTTAAGGAAACTAGAATTGACCCTATTCTCCAGGCGGAACCCCTGAACTTAAGAAAAACTAGAGATTGAAAACTGAAGGAAACTAACAACTGACCCCATTCTCCAGGCGGGACCCCTGAACTTAAAGAAAAAAGAAAAAACTCTTCCGACTGGGGAGAATGCCTAGGAGGTATGATCTTCTCAACTAGGGGAATGTCTAGCAGGTAAAAACCTTCTCCAAAAACCTTTGTGCTGACAAAATTTGGGCATGACACCTGAAAAATTCAAGCTTCCAAGCTTTGATTTGGACATAGTCTTCATCCCTGTTTCAAACAAAGAAAACTTGTGACTTTAAAATATGGTGGTTGGTTTGTGGCCTTGATCTTGAGGGCGATTGCTTCGTCACTTGCCATGATAACTTTGATTTCAATTTGGAAGACCCTGCTTGTTATTGGCTAACCACTTTTCTGTCAAACCTTACCACAAAAAATACCTCTGATCTATTCGAGCCATATACCCTTTATCTGTTGCATTGTGCTCATGAATCGATATTTACCGAACCTTTGCATTTCATATGAATACCAAAGCACGTCAATTGTCACCAACTCAGTGTGCATACTACTTTTTCTGACTTATGCCACTTTGATGTACTAGCCAGACTCCGCTTTGTGCAATTGGAAAGCTGGTAGCAAATTTTGAAGTCATTTCTCACTTGTTCTGACGAAACAGACTCAAAAAGAGGATTTAAACAAAGTAAGAGGAACAAAGTAAGGGCACAATGGAAAGAGATGATATCTTACAAGAAAATTATCAAGTAGAAACTTATCTGATGTGACACCAACTTTAATGTCCATGACGTGCATCTTGGATTAAGTGGCCTGATATGTCAAGCAAGTCTAATCTTCCATTATTGTCATACCTCTAAGCTGTGAAACTAGGCTTCAATGCTCCAATTGTCCTATCTAATTCACGATCCTCAGTCGACTTGTAGTGCCCTGAAGGATTTTCACTATCAAGCCTCTCTCATTTTGTTCTTTCTCTCAACTCACCGTCGCCTTATGGTGCCCGTGAGGGTTTTGACCAATAAGACTCTCTCATTTTGTTCTTTTCTTCTTATTTCCTCTGATTCTACAGATGACAAAGCATTAACCATGGTAAAAATATCATATGCACCTGGCATGTCTAACTCGGCACTCTCAAAGATTATTTGGGAGGTCTTTTTTAGACTGTAATGTGGCTTTTGGACAGGGTTAGAAAGAAAGAAAGGCATGAAGGCTCAAATTCAAACTAAGACAAAATGGGGTATAACTTTACAACTTTTGGAACTGTCTTTTATAGAAAACAAAACTTCTGCCCCAGTTTCTTTTGAAGTGAGGAATTTTTGGATTTTTTTGACTTGGTGTGACTGAACCTTAAGGCTGACTACGTATCTTGTTCATATAAGAATCAGGTCGAACGTAGTTCAAAAGAATACTTTTTGTTGTGGCTATTTTTTTCTTTTTCTCTCTTTTTTTCTTTTTGAATTTTTCTTTTGGAATAAACTTTCTGAAACAAACCTTATGGGGGTATGAATTTTTTATTATTATTGTTTTAAATGACTCTAACTCGATTCCAAAAGAGGGGAGGTCAAAGAAATCAGCACTGGCTCAAAAGGGTACCGAAGGGTATAAAATATTTGGGTAGCTGAAAGAGGGCCTCCCAATCTCTGAAAATTCCAAGTACAACACATGTAAGTTGAGGGTGAAGAATGAAGATCATACATAACATTTCTTTTTCCGCTTCGGCATTGATATCACTGATATGCCTTCCATCTCTCTTTAGTGCCCTGTCAAGTATAGAACTCTCGATGGGTGATTTCTTCTTCACAATAGATACCCTCCATCAGTTTGGGACAAACTCCCTTGGCTTTATCTTGTAACTTGAGATGCACTTGAACTCAAAGTTCCTTGATTCAAATTGTCCAGGATGCACTCTCGTGTAACAAATTCTTGTCGTCCTCTTAACTTCCTAAACGGCCTGCCTCAGTCTCACATAATTCAGGCTTTAAATGATCTCAAAATGTCTGAATCTTTACTTATTTTCCCTCAAATGTCCCTGTCATCTTCAAACCTTGTTTCGTTATTTCATGATTAGACTAACTTTTAAGACCATGATGAGAATTCCACGTGCATGTCATGTCACTAGAGTCACCATGAAAAGAACTATAAAAGGAAAAGAGAACTAAATAAAAACTGACTAGAAATAACAGAAAATATGAGATTGTATTAGACAGACGGTGAAAGGGTTTGAACAACAAAACAAGCAAAATAGACATGGGTTACAACCCTAGAACAATCCTAGATAACACTAGACGAATTACTACAACTAAACGAACTAGGCAAAATAAGAGGAAGAAGGGTTTGAGCCACAAGACAATATCCGGATTACAACCCTGAAATAACCCGGACAACAGAAACGACGACAAAATAAACTACCAAGACTCCTTCATGGCTAACCAAGAAAGGAGTGCCTTTCCAATTTTCAAGCTAGACATCTTAGCCATTGAGTCGCACATCAACATTACTAGGACCTTCACAAATCTTCATCACATTGACCTCAGAAAATTGCTTTTGGGTCCCTTTTGCCACCTCGTTCTTAAGATCAACTTCTGGAACCGAGACTGATAGCGCTGAAAACTTTGCGGTAAGTGGCCTTCCAAGAGATTCAGAAGAGTTCTCACATTCCTTTTCAATACAAACCATGCCCACCATATGCGTCTCATTATGAAAAGGCAAAGGACTTTGGCTAGTATCCGTTGTATCTAGATTTTGCACAGTAATGTCACCTGCATCAATAAGCTTCTGGACTGCTCTTTTCAGATGCCAACACTTTTCTATACTGTGCCCCGGGGCATTAGAGAAATATTCACACCTTTGAGTATAATCAAAATTCTTTGGAAGGGGGTTCAACATTTTTATCTGAATCGGCTTCAACATGTCCAATTGCCTCAACTTTTGGAACAGGCTGGCATATGATTCTCCAATAGGAGTGAAAGACTTTTCCTTTTGTTGTTGCCTTTTCATTTTGTATTCTGGCCTCGGTTGGAACCACTTACAGGTAGGTGGTTGATATACTTGTAAAGGCGGGTAAGACATTTGTGGAGGTGGTGCAGGCCATTACGGGTCTGGTGGATGTGGAGCATATGGCGGTGCGTTGTGGATAAAGTACTGGGAAGGTGAGGTATGACTTTGGGATTTTTTGAAGAGAAGTAGCATTGGGGAGGATTATCTGGAGTACGGGGATATTCATAGGGTCGATGTTGTGGCTGAGAGTGTTGAGGAAGAAGGCCTACCAGATCTCGTCATTGCCGGGGCTCAACAACATCTTTTCTATTTCTTTTTCTTCCGCCCAAACCTACAGATACGTGCTGAATAACCTCTGTAGTGTCTCTCAACGCACGGTAGCTCGTCATTTTGCCTGACTTGATTCCTTCTTCTACCATCTCCCCCATTTTTACCACATCATTGAAAGACTTACCTAAAGCTGGGATCAAATGACTAAAGTAGGTGGGTCCCTAAGCTTGTAGGAAAAGCTTAACCATTTCTTCATCATCAATCGGGGGGCTGACCCAAGCAGCTTGCTCCCTCCATCTAAGCCCAAACTCCCTAAAACTTTCCTCGGGTTTCTTTTCCATCTTAGATAGGGAGGACCGGTCTGAGATAATGTCTATATTGTACTGAAAGTGTCGAACAAAATCTTGAGCCATGTCATCCCATGCATACCACTTACTGACATCTTAACGAGTATACCATTCCAAGGCTGCCCCATTCAAGCTCTCACTGAAATACGCTATCAACAGCTCATCTTTCCCGCTAACACTTCTAATTTCACTACAATAACCCCTCAGATGGGCCACTGGATCTCTACGCCCGTCATACAAGTTAAACTTTGACATTTTAAACCACGCGGGTAGATAAATATCAGGAAACATACACAAGTCATTGTAAGACATGTTAATCTGATTTCCCATCCCTTGCATGTTCTTTAAGGATTGTTCTATACCTTTCAGTTTTCTAGATATCTCATCTCGCTCTCCCGTCCTTGCAGACTTTCCATTTTCAATATGAGGCTCATTCCGAGGGATATAATTATATGAGTCCGAAATCTTGTGGGCCAACTCTGGGGAGCAGTATTGGGCATCATGAGGTTTGAACTGGCGTCCATTGTTGGATCTAAGGAGAGGTTGTTGAGAGGTTGTGATGGTGGAGGTAGTGGATATGACATGAGGGCTATTTTCAGGAAATGTAGTTGGAGGACGAATGATGGAGCTACTAGGGAGGTTGGGAAGGCTATGATAAGCGGGAAAATCTGGAGAGTATGGTGGATCATCTGATACTATGACCAGAGCTTGGGTGAGGGTGGCATCTAGGAAGCTAGGTGGTGGCGGGGGTGGTGACTTACCAATCATCCAAGCCTGATACATGTCTGTCATGTGTTGTCTAAACATCCTTACCTCTTCAACCAACCCAGTGTCTCGTTCAGACAATTGCTTTTGGGCACTAGTATAAACCAACTCATTTCCATTATCGTCTGTCATTGCCTTTCGACTGTATGTTGTAGGGAAGAGTTACTAGTTTAAGAACCACAAACCAACCACCCTTCTTCTATAATGAAGCAACAAAGAGGAACAAAGTGAAGTCATCACGTTAGTGTTAGGGCATTTAACATAAGAAAATCTCACATTATGTGCAATGCATCTAGTCATAGTTAACGGTTCTATAATGACTTCGAGGATACGAATGTCATAGGGCATCATCCCAATTTACTTTTTCTAGCCTCCCTCTTTTCTTTCCTCTTTAACACTCATGGGTTTGCTCATTTTCTCTCTTTTTCTTTCTCATTATCACTCTTTTCTTTCCTCTCATCCCACAACTTCATTTTTTAGTTCTTTTTTCTTTTAGTTTCAAAAATGATTTGATCGAATCCGATGTAGGTTGCATACGTATCATGTTTCACATGAATCAGACCAAGCGTGGTTCTAGAAAAGTGATAGACAAAGTAAACTAAAAAACAAGAATCTTTTTGGATTTTTCATTTAAAACTTTTTTTTTTTAGTTTTCAAATACAAAATGGGAAGTACGATGACAAAAAGGCTCGACAAACTCAGCTAAACTATGACAGACTCTGACACCACCTAAAAACCTCAATGCTACTAGACAGGACTAGAAAGTAAAAAATACCACAAAACAGACTCAAAACATAAAAAGTTTCTCAAACAAGCTCCCGCATGCAAGACATTATTGAGCCTATTTTTACAAAATAGTCTATATGGACAAAAGGTGGCTAGAAGTGTAAACTCAGCTAGGACGGCCTCTAAGAAATGGAAAACACCTCACGAAGGCCTATACGACCCCTGATCTCCCAGGAATCACGGTCTCTAAAATAACTTCACAAAAATGACTCGCTTTATATAAATGGCCTATGTGGTAAATAATGGCTAAGCATGCAAACTCAACAGGAATGGACCTTAAACTAAGAGGATGCCTTGTTGTGGACTCATGACTCTGAGACATGGGTTAACAAGCCACTTTGAGAAAATAGCCCTATTTCGCAAAAAGGCCGATGTGGCCAAAAGTGGCTAGATATGAAAGATTTGACTACGACCCCCGAAGCAAAGAACTTAAGACTCACTAGGAAGACCAGATCCTATGTGAGTTGCCTACGTATTATGCCCCGAAAGACGAGAATCAGATATGCGTAGTTCGGAAAGATTGGATACGGGAGAGAATTTAAACATGCAACTAACTTGAAAAAACTATTTTTTGCCTTTTTTTAAAAAAATGATGAGAAAGTGTAAAATCTTTTTGTGGTTTTTCTTTTAGAAAACGAGGCAAGAAACTAATAGTGACAAAACCCTCAATATTCTCTCTTGCTTCATTTTTCACCCTTCTTTCCCAAACATCAGTCCGCCAAATGACCTTTCTACCCTCAAAGATGCAACATTTAGCACGTAAGTTGATTGAATGTCCTTTTGGACCAGCGGGCTCATTTGACACAATTTGGACATGCTTCCTACAAAGGACACGGTACCTAGCACTGGGCCCTGCTAGGTCATAATGATATGATGCAAATAAAAATGACCTAAAGGCTGACCTACGTTTGGGGTTCACTAACAAGGCAATTCGGGGGAGCGTATGGTCGATGGTGGCTGCTCAAGCTTTCCACCTACTCCATACGTCCGATGGCCCCCCTCCTAAAATAAGGGTGACTCAATAAAGAGTTCGTATACGCGACGCATACTACGAGACTTATTGCAGAAAGAATTGACCGGGTAATGCAAATGATGACAGTTATAAAGCAGTAACACATAAAGAAAAAAATGTAAATACATAAACAACTAGCAAATAAAATAAAACAAAATAAACAAAATACAAATCAAACAAAACAAATAAAGAACATAGAAACCTCAACCGAATATTCTAAAAAGCCAACAAGATCACAGTATCAGCTCGAACCTGCAACTCCCCAGCAGAGTCGCCAAAGTTGTCACACCCCTTTTTTCACCTTTATTCCTCTTTAAGAGATATAAAATGATTTTTGAAGCTCAAAAGGGTTTTCAATTTGAAAGTGACAAAGTTTGTGTTTCAAAGGATTTTCAGAGTCGCCACTTACATTTGGTTTCGCTGTGTCAAGCCACCGTTTAAAAAAAATAATTTTTCTCGTTAAAACACATTTAGACTCCAAAACTGACTGCACCAAAGATTCCAAGTAAGGGGGTTCATTTGACTCGGGGAAAAGGTGTTAGGCATTCCCCAAGTCCCGTGAAAGTCACGGTTGCATACATGATCTAGTTGGCTTTTAAAAATACTCGAATTGAAGCTAAACACACAAAAGGTAAAAAACACAAAAGAGGTTCGAGGTGGTCCCCACCTAAATGAAAGAAAATTAAAAGAAAAGAAAATTAAAGTTCTAAATTATCCTATACTAAGCTTCCTCAGTGTCGTATATCATGGCCTCCAATTACATAATACCATGGGGCATTCCCCCGGATAAAATATTTACAGATTCTTCGGAGCATTCCCCGGATAACATAATTAACTAAAAGGAACAACCTCTCGCCTTCAAAAACTAAAAATGTCCTAAGCTTGCCTATCCAAATGTGGTCGGCTTAAGCATGCTACTAGCGATTTAATTAATAAATAAATAAAATAAAAGCACCAAGATCATTTAAGCTCAATTTCCTTCACATTTTTAAAGCCAACTCACATGACCCAATTGTTTCCTTACCTAATCTGTACGAGCTCAACACCAATTATACAGGTTTTCCTAAATCAATTCAATCAAACAACTTTCTCTAATCAATCCCAACAACTGACTTTGCTACTTTGATATATTAAACTAATAATCAAAGGATAAGTAGTCAGACACATTCATCACATTAAATATAAAAAGTTCTCATAATAAATAGAAAAGCATAAGAGGCAAACAAGCAGCATTATCAGAAATGGAATAGCAAAGTAGTAAAAGATTGGACCTCAGAGTAAATCTGAGATTCCACTTCTGTTATGATTAAAATTGATCTCAGAAATAGTGATGCTCGATCTGATATTTGAGAAGCGAACAGGGACATCAATGAGAACAATGAACTTAGGACCGGAATCACGGCCAGTGACCCCGAACGAAAAACCAACCACTGACCTCGGCTGATAGCCTCGCGAACTCGTCTGTTTTGTTTAGCTCTCGGGTGAGGGGCGATGGAACTGGTGGTTTAATAGAAGAGTGATACGGAAGAAGAAGAGTGGTATTACAATGGAAAGGAAGTCATCAATTACTAAGAGATAGAGTAGCAGGATCACTGGTGCTCTATTTTGTAAAATGGAAGAAACTATGGAGTTCACATGGTATGATAAATGAAATCAAAGTTAGAAAAGCTCTGTAAATTTGTGAAAGATAAACCATTGTTTGCCGTCTCTGAGTACCCGTGATATTGCTGTTCAAAAATCAGTGAAAAACTCTATTCTCAATCTCAAACGTTTGTTGTACAAATCTGCTCCTAGGGTCCTTCTAGATTAGGAGTTTAGTGTTAATTATGTTTTTATATTGTGGGTAGATAGGATATGGGCCATTGGATGAGGAGATATTGGATGGCCAAGATTAAAAATCACTGGATCGGGTAGGGCAGATGGGTCAGGCGGGTTTGGGCCGTTGGAACTGGGCTGGGAGAGCAGATTTTCTTTTTGGACTTCTAAATCAAACAAATCAAGGAAAAGTCTAGCCCAAGACATTAATTTTTTCTTTCTAAAAGAGTAAAAAATATATACTATAAGAACCAATCCTAATTAACTAAAATAAAAATATGTATTATGATATGAACTCTTCTTCTTTTTGGTATTTTTCGAAGATTATATGAAAATAAAAGTAAAGAAAAAGTTGATTAAAATGGTAGTAAAATTAGAATAATTTCACTACAAAAGGACTAATGATCTCAATAAAAATGAAAATATTTTTGTGTTTTTAAATTGTAATTTGAAGTAAAAAAAAACAAATCGACTAAAACTCCATAAAATTAAAGTAAAGTTAAATAAATATTTTAAACACTAAAAATATCTCAAAAATATGACGGGTCAAAAATTACGTGCTTACATATTTTTGTTGATTTCTTGGCAAGTTATGATATTGGGCACTTGAGGTGCCAATTGTGATGTACTGTGATATTGATACGCATGCGGTGATATAAGGTTTTGGGGTTGAAACACATGCGGTGAGATAAGGTGGGCTTGATATGCGTGTTGCTACTAGGGGAACTACTTGAAGCCACACAGTGTGATAAGGTGGGCTAAAACGCAAGAAGCTATGTTGGAAAAATGATTTTCAAAACTAAATTCAACACGGTGATATAAGGAAAGATTGTGAAATGATATGTGATTTGAGACTACGAGGTGGTACCTCGGTAGTGATTCTTGTTGATACTTTTCTATTACATCACTTTTGTTTTGTTGCCTTGTTCCGTGTTATAACATTTCATGTTTTCTTCCGTGATGCATTATTTATCTTGTTCAGTGTAGCCAATCTTAGTATACTTCTTAGCATTATTTGTTTTATTTCCATTGTTATTATTATTATACTGTTAATTACTCGTTCAGTTTTTTATTTATTTCAGAAGGGCCTTGACCTGACCTCGTCACTACTATACTAAGGTAGGCTTGGCACTTACTAGGTACCGTTGTGGTGTGAAAGCCGTGTACACAAGGTGACGAGTCTGTACACTGGCTAAATGTAGAAATTTACCAATTTTAGCTATGTAGACTACTTTCATGCCTTAATTGAGTTACCTTAACATGTTATATTCCTCATCACTAGGCTATCTTCACATGCTCTACTTGTCGTATCTCTTACTTGTTAATTGCTCTACATGTTTAGTATAAGTTTTTGTTTCCACCCTTCCTTATTCAATATTTAACTGTGAGTTCTTTGTTTGAAGTTGTTATTCTTAAAATATCTTGTTGTTGAAATTGGTATTGAGTTATAAAGGTCGTGATTCATATTGCGGCAGGGTTATAAAGTGTGAAATACTATTCTTGTCGAGTTACTCATTTCTGGTTGTTATTGTTGAGACTTTTGTGCATATTGTAGTTGAGTCATGGGCTATTTGTTGTGAAAACACTATTGTTATTGATTTCTTGGCAAGTAATGATATTGGGCACTTGAGGTGCCAATTGTGATATGTTGTGATATTGATACGCATGAGGTGGTATAAGGTTTTGGCGTTGAAATGCATGTGGTGAGATAAGGTGGGCTTGAAACATGTGCTGCTACTAGGGGAACTACTTGAAGCCATGCAGTGTGATAAGGTGCGCTAAAATACGGGAAGCTATTTTGGAAAAATGATTTTCAAAACTAAATGCAAGACTCCCGCGGTGATATAAAGAAAGATTGTGAAATGATTTGTGATTTAAGACTACGAGGCGGTATCTCGGTGGTGACTCTTGTTGATACTTTTCTATTACTTCACTTGTATTTTATTACCTTGTTCCGTGTCATAACATTTCGTGTTTTCGTCTGTGATGCATTATTTTTCTTATTCAGTGTAACTAATCTTAGTATACTTCTTACTTATTTCAATTCCATTGTTATTCTTATTATACTATTAATTACTCGTTTAGTTTCTTATTTATTCCAGTAGGACCTTGACATAACCTTGTCACTACCCTACCAAGGTTAGACTTGGCATTTACTGGGTACCGTTGTGGTGTATTCATGCTACGATTCTGCACATCTTTTTGTGCAGACCCAGGTACTTCCTACCAGTCCAGGCGCTACCGAGAGCTCAGCTTTGAAGACTTCAAGGTATACCTGCCAGCGTCTGCAGGCCTCGGAGTTTCCCTCTGCCTAGTCTATTTTATCTCCTTATCCTTTTTATAGATACTGATGTATAGGGATGTTCAGTACCATCTTATAGATATTGTGACTTGTATTCTCCGGGTTTTGGGAAGTTGTTGATGTTGAATTGCGGAGTTTCCTTTATATTAGTTGTTGAGTTATTGAGACTTCAATCATTATTTCAGTTATATCCGTTGGCGGCCAATTTTGACCCTCCATTTTTAAATTTATTTATTCACGTTTAACAATTTAGAATAAATACTTTAAAAGTATTTTTCTATTAATGAATATCTATTTTATAAATTAATTAAGTATTAGTTTTAAAATTAATCACATAGTACTAATATTGTGTAATTACAAATGTATTTACTATTATAAAACTAACTTTTGTATATACATTGCATAGGTTTTATAATTTGACAAAATTACTCCTTAATTTCCAATGAATTAGTTAACAATATTAATATTTTGAAATTAGTGCTATAATTCGAAATATGTGTCATTTATAGATAATTAATCAATAATTAGTAGTAAATATAACAATTATAATTTTGCCACATTTATTGGAAATTGTTAAGTCTATCTAAATTAATTTATTTCATAAGGGATTAAAGACAAAAAGGCTACCATTGCAATTCTCAACCAAATACAATTTGACTATAAGATGGTACTGAACATCCCTATACATCAGTGTCTGATATTAGGTCTCTTACTATTTTTCTCTCTTTTGTCGTGTTTCTTTTGCTGGTGAAAGCTCTGGGATTTTGAGCAACAAAGGAATTTATTTGGTATGCTGCCCTTAAGAAGGTCAGCATCTTTCTCTCCCTCTTTCTTTCATTCATTTCTCTAAATAATTTAAATATGTCGATATTAAGTTCTATAGATTAATATTATGTTGTATGTTTTGACATTTGATATTTATTTTTCGTTAGTTTGACAACCATCTATGATCAACTTGTTCTGTTATGATTCTCTAAAATAATAATTGATTAGGTAAATTAATTATTGATCTTTGTTCTGAGTTTTCTTACAGTCTCCATGCCAAAACTCATATATGTTTATGTTCAATATAAACTTCATAGTTCTCAGTGACTTACAAAGAACTCATTCCTGTTTTATTGCACTTATGTAATTTAATTGCTACTTGATAGTTATTGAAACATAATTTGTTCAACACTTGTATCCCTATTACTTAGCCTTAAGCTTGAACTTACAATGTCTAAATACTTACTTGTCTGCATGTATTTGTTAAACTGCCTCTAAGTTACCACTCTGGTCCTTAGTTGATTACTATAATTGATAAACCAACCATGTTCATGTTTCATTTTCACTAGTGATAATGTTATAATGTTTACTTCTCTATATTATTTCCCTATATTCTGTTCGTTTATGATCAGGTTCATTATTTGGCAATCTTAACTGACATACCATATGTGCATGTCACTTAACTAAGTTGAAAGAATCTGAATGTTCAGATGTTTTCTTCTCTGTATCTGTACCTGTTAACTCTGAGAGTGATATCTGAGCTATCATTATTTTGCACAACTGATCTTGTTTGTTCCATAGTCAGTTGAGATCTTCATATAAAAGTGTAATCCAAAACTGGTGCAATACATCCCTGTCCTTAATCTTTTGAGCCCCCTATTGATTTTTTAAAAGTCTGCATACATCTATAGTTAACTTATCTCCCATGAAGAAAGGATTTAGGCCTATAGTTAAAACCAATAGATAGTTTTTTTAGGAAACTGAAACATGACCACTTCATGCCTATATGCTGAACTAGATTTATGTTTGAATTTGAACTTTGTTTTGATGCAATGTCTTTCATATCCTTCCTTTATCGACATGTTGGTCTGGTACTGTAATGTGTTATGTAATGTGCAAAGTTTCCCTACTTATGTGAGATCATTGTTTCATTCATCTTGCCTATATGTAGTTGATTAAATGTTACTAGTGTCCCTGCTCTAATTCTGCAACACCATGTTCTACCTTGAGTTATGCTTAGTTCTCCCCTTTATTGTTAACCTGAAGCTGAACTTGGCTCTCAAACCTTATTGAACTTCATTTATTGAAATTATTTAAACATATTGATTCGTTAATACTGTTAGAAGCATGATCATGTTGACACCTTAGGGATCCCATATTTAAATCAGTAAGTTTGTAATCATGATGAAGCTTCAGTCCCACAACCTTGATAATATCTCTATAATAATTGCTGACTATGACTATATGTTTGAATCTGCTTTGATGTCTTCAAGGTATCAAGTAATATTATCAATACATGTTTGAATATGTTATGCCTTAGTAATTCATTATTGTAATGGTGTGATTATGAAACCTCTTTGTATCTGTTTGTATTATAACCTTGGCCTTTCCCCCTTTAGTTTTCCTTGATATGTTTCCCTATTTAGTATTATAGTAGTATGTATTCTCTTATGTTATTTTTTATTAAGAGAAAAGTATATATTTTGGGGTAAGTAATACTTTAGTACTTAGTTTGCATTGGAATGGCCTCATTGGCACTTAAACCCATAAGAAAAACATGACGTTAGTGATTAAGGGTATTTGGGAGCGGAGTTCGACTCTAGGTTGGGCTGCCCTCCCCAGCACAAGCATTGCCCTGGGCCTTGAGTCCCTTGGGAACTTTGAAGTGTCGGGAGATCCAAAGGGAGCATAGACCTTGAGTGGGGTTCCCTCCTTATGTCATGCCCCAAAACCGAGGAGCGCGACCGGCGCTCAACTGAGTGAACCCGACCGAGTAATCCTGTTAGATTTCTTTCTATCCAAACTCATCCACGAATGGAGATAATGCATATTTCCTTAATTAGACAAAAGGTGTTCGCGTCTACAATACCAATTCATTTCCAATAGTTTCATCATTTTTAAAGTCTCAAATGGACAAGTAATACAACCACAACATACTTTCCCAGCACCAATACACAACCCACATTATGTCTACGGAGCCTCTATAGATAAAGAAGAGTACAATGATAATGCCGGCAATAAGGCCCCGGCTATACCTCAAACAGAATACATAAAGTACAAAAGATTCATGACCCCGGAATGAAGTGGGGCTCACCAAGTCAGCTGGGAAGAAGGTGCACTGCTATCATTGATCAATATCTCCTGCTGTGGAACCACCTGCATCTATTTAAAGATGCAGCGCCCCGTCAAAAGGGACGTTAGTACCGTTGAATAGCACTGGTATGTATAACTAAACATACTCTCAATAGAATGACAAATAATACAACAAGATTATCATAATATCAATGAAAGCCTTAATCAACATCAAACCTCAATTTAGGATCAAGACAGTGTTCGAATTAATTTTCATATCTCACATTAGGAGATTTTTAGTATCGATATACCATTGTTCACAATACCAATGTTCACAATACCAATGCCATCGTACTTTTAGCATGGAGTCCGATCACGACCCGATCTACTAGGCTATCTCATTAGAGAATCAACCACAATTACTATCAATACCAATACCACCGTAAATTTAGTACGGAGTTCGATCACGACCCGATCAGCTAGGCTATCTCATTAGAGAATCAACCACAATTACTGTCAATAACAATTTTTAGCACAATCACCACCATGTGTGCGGCATGGGGCCCGATCACGACCCGATTGGCTAGGCTGTCTTATTTGAGACATCAACCTTTTTATATCAATCATCACATTTCATAATACTTTCACATCTTTTTATTTCATTGGCACAAGTGGCCATAATTATAAGATCATTCTTGGCACATTGACCATATTCAGTATTTCATGCTCACCTTATCACTTTCAAACATCATTATCATCATCAACAACAAAAACAATTCAAATCAAGGTGTGTAGTACATATGTGAGTAATTTAGAGTCTAAGGCACGTAGAGATATTTTACAAAATTTGGCATAATAGCCTTCATTTGAACTTGACTTAAAGTCGAAACATTATTAGTGCACAACCCATATTTTAACACATCCTCAATTGGTAACATAACATGAATAAAGCATTTGGGATGCTTGTTGAATATATATCTTTCAACCCAATCTTACTCGGAATAGCCAGTTTCATAATGAATTACTCGGGACTTACATAATTTACATGAATATCGTGGGATTCAATTCTAAGAGAAGAGTTTAGCCAACGTACCTCAATTGAGCTTCCTTAAACTCTAAAATATTTCGGAATTCTTAGCAACTTTAATCTATTTTAGAAATATAACTAATTGAATCAAAATTAGGAAGATGATCATGGTTCTAGCTCATTTGAGCATTTTATCAAACACTAGATGTGCACAAGGTTTCAAGGTATTTTTATGGAGGATTCCATCATCCCACAACCCAATCTTTACCATGCTTAGTTCAACAATCTTCATATACCCCTTGATATCACATGCATGTAAAATAATCAACTCTGATGCCCAAACATTATCTTGCTAATTACCCATTTTCAGATGATTTCAAAATTAGGGTTTAGGGTGTAGAATCTTACCTCTAGGATGAATACCTAGTGAGCTTGCCTTCTTAATCTTCCAAAACTTGAGCAAGAATTGAAGAACAATTATTGAAGAACACCTTCTCACTCTAGGGCACTCTCTCTCACTCTAAAATATCAGATTATATTTCAAAAATGACCCAAAACGTGTATTTAACGAAGTAGCATCGGGTTTTAAAAACCCAAAAATGAAGCTTCGGAACAGGTTCTGCGGTCGCATATGCGACCGCATAATGGTTATGCGGACCGCATATCGGTCGCATAATTGGTGTTCAAAATGACCAAAAATCTGCCTAAGTCTGCGGTTACTATGCGGTCCGCATAACTGTTCTGCGGTCGCATAATGCACCGCATAACAGTTATGCGGTCGCATAGTCGACCGCATAATTGCTTCCAACTGACCCCATTAAATGCCTCACTATGCGGCCATTATGCGGGCCGCAGAGTGATTCTGCGATCGCATAATGGACCGCAGAAATACACTTTTTCGCCAAAAATTTTCCTTTACTTTCCGGTGTATTGTTCAACCCAAAAAGTCCGAGACGCGGCGAGACATTATTTTACCCATTGTTCAACTCAACACGTAAAACCAATTCGGCACCAAGAAACATTATTTTCTTTTGCAAAATTTTACGGGGCTTTACACTTAAGTACTTCGAAATTTTCCAGGGTGTTACACCTTAGCTCTTAATTCATTGACACATTCAGTTCTTTAAGGGTTTAGTACTCAATGACAACGAAAGGTTTCCAATGTGAATTATTTACTAAGTAAAGCCACCATATTAATGTATAATTTTCTCTACCATATTAATCTTATTCTTGCTTTAATTATCTACAGTTAAAATATGCTCTTGCATATCAAAATATGTTTTGTAGTTAGAATATGTTAAATATACTGGATGTATATTAAATGACCTTCTTATTTTTCACATATACATCTGTTTGGGCCTCTGAGTTCTTGATGAACTCAGGCCCAATTATATCATTGAGGAGTCCAAAGTCAGCTCGTATCCGTGTCTCTTCACTACTGGGCCTACTTCTTGAGGCCCAATCCCAGAGTCCAGTCCTCTTTCCCTCAACTCCTTTTATTATTATTACTGCCTCATTAATTTAGTTTACTGCCTCTACTAGTTGAATGTTAGTTGTATTTGTTATGTCTTTATTATTGTTTTATCTCTCATGTATATAACACTCATATATTAGAACACATGCTTTTCGTTTTTCTTTATGCTTTAATATCATATGAACTTAGTCAAGCCTTAAACAATATAGGATTAAAAGGGAAAATTAGCTAATAGTAGATCCTTAGTTTGCTAATTATAATTTGCTCGCTAATCATTATGTCTTTTTTCACTCACCCTTCTTCCTTTTAAATATTTCAAAAATCCAGAACATGGTAAACATCAGCTCTATTTCTAAAATGAAAATCAAATTTCAACTTCGTTTTCTCAAAAAGAAAATCAGAACTTCTAGAAAATCGTGGCCTTTAAGGAATCTCCAGCAAATGACCCTTTCTTTGAAAATCCTTCGAATCTAAGGTAAATTCTAGATATGCTTTCTCACAAACATCCTTTTAGCATTATGTAAAGAACCGTCCCCCAAATCAAAGTGTTTTCATAACTCAATCTCTTTTGTAAACTTATAAAATCTAGACCACTTGTGTACCAATTTCCAAAACTCTTTTAACAACTCTTATGAACCCTTTCATAAATTTATATCCCTTTAAGACTCTGCATTCTTTCTATCAATATCATCCTTAGGTGTACAGTAAGCAGCCTTCCATATTGTTAATCAAAGCATGTTACGAATAATTGATCCCAACTTAGTCTAATCCTATGGAGCTACCTCATGTAGATTTTAAGGGGTACCTAAAACCTTTCCCTTAGAAGAATAAGAATCCTTACCCATAATCTCACCAGTTAGAAGACCAATAAAGAACACGACTTAGTAATGAAATAGGTACCCTAGTATACCTTTAAATATTAGGTGGTGACTCTCTTTCATCAACAATAGAGAAACCACAAGTTGAATACTATCTTGACTAGTGCAAAATGAGGTGCAACAACATGGCGATTTTGCTAGCGAATACCACACTTAGGTTCTAACCTTAGCATATTTAGACTAATTTGGCTTCTAGATTTATTTGTACAATTCTTTGATTGAAATTGCAGTTACATTCTTACATGCCTTATTTGCTCTTTACAATTATCTGATCACTTTTCTATATTGCTTCTACACCCTTGCTTGTTATTGCTTTATATATACTGTCATCACATCTCTTCCAATCGAGTCTTGGCCGTACACTATCACACACAATGGCACGCAAGGGTTGTCTTTTACATCCCTCCGAACCTTCTTTTCAAAACTCTCTAGTTTCAGAGAATGGCTTTATTGTGTCAACCGACATAACTTCTCGCAGTTCTCAGTCCAATTCAAAAGCAAGAAACACTCTACTCTAGTAAAATAGGTCATACTACATAAATCCTAGGTGAGTTGGTCCCGGGCACCAACACACAATTAGGAAAGACACTCTGGTGTCAACGGGTTATGTACCCCAACGAGACAAACAAACATGACAAGACACTTACGGATCCGAAGCAAACACTTACCCAAATATATTTCTTCTACCCACCTCAGAAAATGGAAATCAACCAAAACATACCTAAAATTAGCATGGTAATGGGAGCACCACATAAGCTGAAACAGTGGTGGAAGAATATTCGTCGGGAACACGGAGACGAAGTTCGGACGCACCTAGGGGCATTAAATGCATTGATGAACATCCGAGAAGATAGAGTGCTCACTTTCCTATTGATAGAATTTTGGGATCCAACAAAAGTGGTGTTCAAATTTGCCGACGGTGAGCTGGTACCGACATTGGAGGAAGGAACGAGCTTTACGGAGTTTCCATTCAACGGAAGAATGCCAGAGCTGCCAGTTACTATGCCCGGGTATCGGTTCTTGGATACTCTAGGTCTTACCAATAGCAGAAGTCTTAAAAGTATCGAGGACGAGTGGGTGAGCCTCGACCAGTTGTTCGACAGGTTTGGGCACCGTGAGAGCTACAAGTGGTACTCAGGGGAATTCCAATATGACCAGGCGACATGGGAGAGCATCAGTCCTATCACTTTCATAATGGCATGGTTAGGATTATTGGTCTTCCCACAGCGAAGGGGCCACATCAACATCAAATTGTTACCAGTGGTCCTGGTAACTTCTGCGACAATCTTCAAGCCACTTTGGTACCGATGGTGTTGGCCAAAATACTAAGAGCTTTATCTGCCTGTGCACAAGGATACAATTTCTTCAAAGGATGCAGTTGCTGCAGATTTGGGCTACTACACACTTCTTCCAGCGGGAGGCTACTGTCGACTACTTCATGGGTGTCAGTAATATGATCCGCAGCCATAATAAAAGAATGTTGCATTGGATCTCCCCACATGGGCAAGAAGAATGGAGGGAAACACTGACCAATATGATAGAAGAATGGATCAGCTGGAAACTCTCTTGGTTAGGTCGAAGAGAAATCTTAAGGACTCCTCAAAGGTACTTCATTGAGTTGATCGGATTAGAAGCCATTCAGTCATACTCACCTCTGCGGATCCTTAGACAATTTGGGATGATCCAAGATGTACCACTATGGACAAGGACGGCGCTGTACGAGGACGATTACAATGGCCAGATTCCAATTCCCAGGATAAGCAAACTGCAAGAAGAGTGGAATGACATGGTAACTGTCACGCCCCATCCTCGGGAGGCGTGACCGGCGCTCAATCGAGTGAACCTGGTATAGCAAGCATGTTAGATACTTTCTACCCAACTAACCTGTGATCAAGAAAAGACATGATTTCATTAATTAGACAGAAGGAAGTTCATATATACAACATTAAACCACTTCATTAGATATTTAGCCTTTTAGTCTCAAAATACACAGATTCTTATAGTCTGAGTAGAACAAGTGATCAAACACAACATATACTTGTTTAACATTCCCAACACCCATATACAACCCACATAGTGTCTACGAAGCCTCTAAAGATATAAAGAGAGTAAAGATGGTGCCGGCAACAAGGCCCCGGCTATACCTCAAAAAAGGTGACCACAATATAAACAAAAGTGTACAATACATGACCCTGGAATGAAATGGGGCTCACCGAGTCCGCTGGGAAGAGATGCAGCACTATCTGTGATCAACATTGTCTGCTATATAACCACTTACATCCATTTAAAGATGCAGTGCCCCCGGCAAAAGGGACGTTAGTACCGTCGAATAGCACTAGTATGTATAGCTAAACACCATCCCAATAGAATGAATAATAATACAAGAGGAACAGTCAAGAATTCAATAAGAGCTTCAAATAATTTTAAAACACCAAGCTAAAGATCACATAAGTTTTCAAGTCAATTTCCACGTTATTAGGTAGAATGGTTTTTAGTGCCAATATGCCACAATCTACAAAACCACTGTGTTCTTACACGGAGTCCGATCTCAGCCCGATCGGCTAGGCCATCTCATTTGAGACATCAACCATTTTCACATCTTCATCCACAATACCACCATGTTCTTACACAGAGTCCGATCTCAGCCTGACCAGCTAGGCTATCTCATTTGAGACATCAACCATATTCACAATTCCATACACAATACCACTGTGTTCTTACACGGAGTTTGATCTCAGCCCGATCGGCTAGGCCATCTCATTTGAGACATTACCTTTTTCAGTCAATCATCTCACATCGTACTCCTTTCATATACTTTCGATTCATTGGTACTAGTGATTACGATTACAAAGTCATTCTTGGCACTTGGCCGTATTTCGTAGTTCCAGACACCTTTTCCACATATAATATCATTATCATTATCAACAACAATAAAGCTTCCCATTCAAGACATTAAATTCACATATGAGCAATTTGGAAATCTTAGGCACATAGAGGCTTTTCATACAATTTGGCATAACAACCTTTATTTCAATCTTGACATGAAGTCTTAATATTCCTAACACATATTCCACATTTTTGAACATATTCTCAAATGGCAAGATGACATGATGAAGCATTTAGCATAAACATTGAACAAACATCCTTCAACACAACTACATTGGGAATATCCAATTCAATAATAATCAAGGACTTACTCCAATTACATGAACACCATGGGATTCGATTCTAAGAAGAAGGGGGTTTAGCCAACATACCTCAATTGAGCTTCTTAAACTCTAAATTGATCTGGAATTCTTAGCAACTTCAATCTATTTTAGAAATATAACAAGTTGAATCACAATTAGGAAGATGATCATGGTTTTAGCTCATTTGAGCATATTATCAAACACTAGGTGTGCATCAATATTTTAAGGCCTTTTTTGTGGAAAATTCCATCATTCCCCCACCCATTCTCTATCATTTTAGCTCACAATCTTCCCACATACTTCAAGGATATATGCATGCAATGTAAGCACTCCCATCCCCATGAATTACCTTACTAATGGCCCATTCTAATTACATTTTGGAATTAAAAGTTTGGGTGATAGAATCTTACCTCTTAGGAAGAAGACCTACGTGCCTCTCTTGATAATCTTCAAGGTTTTAAGTGAGAATTGAAGAGAAAATTGATGAAGATCACTTCCTCCCTCTAGGACCCTCTCTCTCACTCTAAAAATATCAGAAAATATGATCAAAATGGTCCAAGGTAGGTATTTTAATAGAATAGGGTCGGGTTTAAAAACCCAAAAAATGAAGCTCCGGAACAGGTTCTATGATCGCATATGCAACCGGATAGTGGTTATGCGGTCCGCGAAAATGGGTGCCAGAACGGGAAAGAAACTGATCTGGTCTGCGATCACTATGCGGCCCACAGACCTATTCTGCGGTTGCATAATGCATTGCAGAACGGTTCTGCGGTCGCATAGTGCACCACAAAACCTCCCTCCAAAAAATCCCAAGGCGGGATATGCGACAAGGAACGCGACGGAGTCACTTTTACCTCCTATTACCACTAATGTAACAACCCCTCCTCGTGATGGAGTCACTTTCACCACCAACCAGCACATACATGTGGCACATGCCACTACTCATGAGCGGTACGTTCCCATGTATATGTCATTACTGAACCTACCTTTACAACACCTGTCACGGTCAGGGTGCCATATGAGATCGATCAGTACGCCGAGATGGAGAGAGAGGCCAGGCGTAAGGAAGGAGAGTCGGTATCTGAACAATTGCAAATGTTGAGAAGGCAAATGAAGAGTCTCCAAGTTGAAATCCTGGATTATGAGGACCTATGCATTCACCCAGATGTGGATATTCCAATAGGGTACAAACCCCCAAAGTTCAATACTTTTGACGGGACGGGAGACCCTCACGCACATTTAAAATATTATTGCGACAAGTTGGTCGGAGTGGAGAGAAATGAGAAACTAAGGATGAAATTGTTAATAAGGAGTCTGATGGGAGAAACACTTACCTGGTATACCCGACAGGACCCGCAGAATTGGAGAACTTAGCAAGATATGGCAGAGGACTTCATGAACCATTTTCGATTCAATACAGATATCACTCCTGATCGGTTCGCGCTGGTGAACCTCCAGAAAAAACAATCTGAGTTGTTTCAAGAGTATGCACGACATTGGAGGACAGAGGCATCCAGGGCACAACCGTCGTTGGACGACACTGAACTGACCAAGTACTTCATCCGAACCCAGGAGGGAATATACTTTGAAAAGATGATGGAAATGATGGGTCAAAAGTTCCCCGTGGTGGTTAAGATGGGAGATTTCCTAGAGGAGGGTATAAAATCTAGTAAGGTGCAATTTATGGGCACTGCAATAGGCACTGCAAGCAGCCAGCAAGGCCATCCAGTCAGGATCGATCTGTAGTGGAAAGAAAAATAAAGAAGAGGTCTCAGCAGTCATCCCCTACTATCAAACTAACCCATCTCCTGGAAGCACCTCGTACTCCCCAAACAACCACTCACCACAACCCACATATGCTCTAGTCTATAATACCCAACCATACTACCAACCTCAACCACAATACAACCCTCCTCGAGCCAACAATAACCAAAACCCACAATGACCATATGCTCCTGTCCAAACCACTACTCACCAAAACCGACCAGTGTATGCACCACATCATGGTCCCAACTTTGAAGAAAGGGGTCCTAGAACCTATATCCAGATTGCTCAGCCTCAACCTAATTGTTTTAAAGGTTGAGAAGAGCATGATTGATACACCCAATCGAGGGAAGGGTTCTTGAACATCCCTCAAAATATTTTGATGCCACTAAGAGATGCATGTATCATTCCAATGTGCCGGGGCACGATACAGAAGACTGTTTTAAGTTGAAAAATAAAATTGAAACCTTTATCAAGAGCAGAGCTATCCAGTTCACTCCATCACTGCCTAATGTGAACCGCAACTCAAATCCAAATCATGGAAACCAGGGAGCTAAAATGATTATATGGGACGAAGAATATGACCTGAAGGGAACAACTGTCACTATCGAAAATGCAGAAGCCGCATGGATCCCTCCTCAAAAGGCTCCTATCATTACTGTACAACTAAAGCCTACAGTGACAGTTCAAACTTACCTGCAGCAACCTACTGATGCTACTTAGAGTGAAGAAGAACGGGAATACAAAACTGTCCCACGGACCTATCAGCAAAAGGGAAAAGCCAAAATGACAGACTTTGTCGCAGCCCATGGTATGACTAGGTCTGGGAGATGCTACACCCCTGAAGAGGTCAATCGAGGAAATCCAGGGAGAGAAACAATTCCATAAAGGAACATAACAGACCCAGAAGCCGCGGAATTTTGGAAAAGGATGTCAAGTAAAGAGTATTATGTGGTAGAACAGTTAAAGAAAACACCAGCGCATATATCCATTATGGATCTACTGATGAGCTCTGACAGCCATAATGACGCTTTGTTGAAAGTACTAAGCGGGGTAAGTGTACCAAGTAACACCACCAGTGAGGCATTGGCAGCGACAATTGGGAAAATGATAGAAGCAAATATGATCACTTTCAGAAGCGACGAACTTCCTGTCGAGGGCGCAAGTCACAACAATGCACTTCACATCACTGTCAAATCTGGGGACAAAGTGGTATCTCGAGTGCTGGTCGACGGAGGATCAAAAGTCAACATTTGCTCACTCTCCACCCTGCGGGAGTTAGGAATTCATTTGAGGGGGGTCAAGGAAACCCAAGTAAGGGTGAGGGTCTTTGACGGTTCGCAAATGGATGTTATTGGGGAAATTTATCTAGCCTTGCAGATCGGGCCGGTCGACTTTCCAGTATTATTTCAAGTGATGGACATTTCCTCTTCTTAGAATTTGCTACCGGGCAGGCCCTGGATATATATGGTAGGGGTCGTGCCATCTACCTTGAACCAATGCATAAAATTTGAGTGGGGATGCCAAGAGATCATGGTTCATGGAGAGTGGGGTCACTCCGTCTATTTGGAGTATGTTGTCCCATTCATTGAGGGGCTAGACGGAGTCGCTTTCCACGCTGTAGAAATCATACAGACTACTAAATAGGAGAAGGCTGAACAAAATCTAGGAATGCAATCGCCGTACAGATCCAAGATGGCCATGAGAGAGATGATGAAATATGGATATAGGCCAGGAATATGGTTGGGAGCCAAGTCATATGGGATCATATAGCCAATTGAACACAATGGGCAGAAAGGAAGGGCTGGCATAGGATATCAGCCTCTAGAAGGGAAAACTCGCACCATTAGCTCCGGGAAAGGGGTTTTTGTGCCAAAGCATATTTCAAGTCCGGGACAGAGTTCAACGCTCAAAGATGATATCATCGACGGGATGGGAAAGTTGTTCGTGAATATGATTGAAGAATGTTGTGAAGGAACTGACATCAAGACACCAACTATCAGGGATGATGAACAAGTGGAAGAGCTACAGAATTGGATAGCCAGACCATCTTTGGCTCGCCGGGAGTCTTGGTAGTATGGAACTGAAAAAGTTTTCTTTTGAAAGAACACGGTCAATTGAGGTATGTACCGTGTCTGTACCTTTTGTCATTTGCCTCTTATGAATGCTTAAGACGTTCCCCTTTTGATGAAATAAAAAGAATCTTTTCCTAAAAAATCACAATTTATTTTACTGCTTTATTTATACCTAGCTTTTCTTTTCACTAATCAAACCGATAAAAAACCGCTTTCCACGATTATGACATGTAACGAAACCATTGAGTGCAATGATCTGGATTACGTGGAATATGACGAGAGTATGATGCCAGACAATTTCCCATAGGAGATCGAATAGCTGGAGAGTTAGAAGAAGCCCAACCTCAAAAAAACAGAAGTTGTCAATCTTGGAAGCAAAGAAGACGTGAAAGAAACCATAATCAGCGTTCACCTAGAAGCCGAGCAGAAAGAAAATATGATTGAGCTCCTCCGACAGTACGTCAACATATTCGCGTGGTCCTATGATGACATGCCATGATTAAGCACCGACATTGTCTCGCATCAACTACCCACCGACCCTACCAGACCATTGGTCAAGCAGAACCCAGGAAGTTCAAACCTAATTTAAGTCTGAGGATAAAAGAAGAGGTGACAAAACAGATAGAGGCAAATGTAGTAAGGGTCTCAACTATCCAAGCTGGTTGGCAAACAACGCCCCAGTGCCCAAAAAGGATGGAAAGATCAAAATATGTGTAGATTACCGGGATCTCAACAAAGATAGCCCAAAGGACGATTTTCCTTTGCCAAATATCCACATCCTCATCCACAACTGTGCGAAGCATGAACTGCAGTCGTTTGTGGATTGTTTTGCTGGATACCATCAAATTCTAATGCATGAGGAAGACACAGAGAAGACAACTTTCACCACTCCTTGGGGAGTCTACTAATATAGGGTCATGTCATTCGATCTCAAGAATGTTGGCGCCACCTACATGAGGGCCATGACGACCCACTTTCACGACATGATTCATGAAGAGATCGAAATGTATATGGATGATGTCATAAAAAAATCTCGAAATAGTTCAGAGCACTTGGATGACCTGATGAAATTTTTCGAAAACCTGGGAAGGTATGATGGAAAACTATATGATTTATTGTAAGCAGGAAAGGGATAGAACTGGACCCATCTAAAATAAAAGCCATCCAGGAATTACCACCACCAAAGAGCAAGAAAGATGTCATGAGTTTCTTGGGAAGAATAAATTACATCAGTCGCTTCATAGCCTAGTCCACGGTAATATGCGAACCCATTTTTAAGATGTTAAAGAAGGATGTTGCCATGAAATGGATAGAGGAGTGCCATAAAGCCTTCGACAGAATCAAAGAGTATCTTTCGCACCCGCCAGTGTTGGTTTCCCCTGAACCAGGGAAACCATTGTTGCTCTATTTGTCAGTCTTAGACAATGCCTTTGGTTGTGTGTTGGGGCAACACGACGAAAATGGGAGAAAGGAGCAGGCCATCTACTACTTAAGCAAGAAGTTCACACCATGCGAGGCCAAGTATACTTTGATAGAACGCATTTGTTGTGCTCTTGCCTGGATTGCTTAGAAGCTAAGGCATTACATATTGGCATACACCACACATCTGATATCTCGTCTCAATCCGCTCAAGTACATTTTTCAGAAGCCAATGCCTACCGAAAAGCTAGCTAAATGGCAAATTCTCCTTGGTGAATTTGACATCGTGTACATAACTCAGAAGGCTATCAAAGGACAAGATTTAGCTGACCACCTCGCCGAGAATCTAGTGGATGGGGATTATGAACCACTTACCACGTATTTCCCTGATGAAGAAGTACTATTTGGTGGGGAGGATATTACAGAATCATACCCTGGATAGAGGATGTTTTTTGATGGAGCAGAAAACTTCAAAGGAGTCGGGATTGGGGCAGTCCTGATTTTGGGATCTAGACAACACTATCCAGCATCAGCAAAGATAAGATTCTCGTGTACCAATAATATGGCTGAATACGAGGCATGCATCCTTGGAATCAGAATGGCAATCAACATAAGCATCAAAGAACTTTTGGTCAGAGATTCCGATCTGTTGATCCACCAAGTCCAAGAAGAATGTCAACCAAGAATGTCAAGATGCTGCCGTACCTGCACAACATGAAGGAGTTGTGCAAGAAGTTCACAAAAATAGAGTTCATGCATGTCCACAAAATTCAAAATGAGTTCGCAGACGCCCTTGCAACTTTGTCATCCATGATTCAAAATCCAAACAAGAACTACATCGATCCTATCGAGGTAGAAACCAAGGATCAACATGCCTATTGCTTATGTGGATGAAGAACCATATGGTAATCCTTGGTATCACGACATTAAGAAGTTCCTCGTGACCCAGGAATACCTGGAAAATGCTATTAATGGTCAAAAGCGAGCCCTCAGAAGGTTGACAAACCACCTTTTCCTCAACGGGGAAGTCTTGTACAGGAGGAACCCAAACTTAGGCTTGCTGAGATGAGTCGACATTTCCGAAGCAACAAGATTGTTGGAAGAAATACATGCAGGCACGTGCCGACCCCACATGAACGGATTCACGTTAGCCAAGATGATTTTGAGAGCTAGATACTTTTGGATGACTATGGAAAGCGACATCATCTGCTATGTGCAGAAGTGTCACCAATGTCAGATTCACGGGGATTTCATCCGGGTTCCACCAAATGAGTTAAATGTAATGGGTTTGCCCTGGCCTTTCGCCGCCTGGGGCATGGACGTGATAGGACCCATAGAGCCTGCAGCGTCAAACGAACATCATTTCATTTTGGTAGCCATTGACTATTTCACTAAATGGGTCGAGGCATCTACTTACAAAGTCGTCACGAAGAAGGTAGTGGTAGATTTTGTCCGGAACAACATTGTTTGCAGATCTGGGATACCAGAGTCTATCATCACTGACAATACTGCCAACCTCAATAGTGACCTCATGAGGGAAATCTACGAGAAGTTTAGAATAGTCCACCACAATTCCACAGCTTACATACCATAAATGAATAGGTCAGTCGAGGCAGCTAACAAGAATATCAAGAGGATTCTGTGAAAGATAGTGGACAATCACAGACAATGGCACGAGAAGTTACCCTTCACTTTATTGGGTTATCGGATTACTATGAGAACATCTACTGGGGCAATGTCATACATGTTAGTATACGGCACCGAAGCAGTGATACCTGCAGAAGCCGAAATTCAATCCTTAAGAGTCATTCAAAAAGCAAAATCGGACGACGCATAGTGGATATGAGTCAGGCAAGAACAACTCATGCTCATAGACGAGAAAAGAATGGATGCAATATGTCATGGATAGGTATACCTGAACAGGATGGCCAATGCACTTAACAAAAGAGTGAAGCCTCGCTAATTCACATTGGGGCAGTTGGTTCTGAAGAAAATCTTCCCCCATCAAGAAGAAGCTAAAGGGAAGTTTGCACCAAACTGGCAAAGTCCTTACGTGATCCATAGAGCACTGTCTGGTGGAGCTCTAATTATAGCAGAAATGGATGGAAGAGTCAGTAAGAAGCCAATCAAGTCGGATGCAAGCAAGAGATATTACGCCTGAAGACAGATAGATATGGAATTTTGATGTAACAGAACTACGTTCAACCTGACTTTCCACGGAGGGATACGTAGTCAACCCACGTATGGTTTGGTTTCTCTCCCCCCTTTTTATTGTAATAGAAAAACCTAATGTTATTTTGTATGTTGTTCGGGAACTACGCCGACTTGATTTCCTCAGAAAGGAATACGTAGGCAATCCACATTGTATTCAGTCGTCTTTTGAAATTGAACTACGTTCTGGCCTGATTCCATTTGGATACTTAGGTTGTCTGAGTCAGACTTGGCCATTTTCATTTCTTAATCTCATCATTTTGCATCTGTTGTAATTGAACTATGTTCTGACCTGATTCCGTTTCGAATATGTAGGATGCTTAAGTCAGGCTCGGTCGTTTCATCACATTTCATCATTATCCCGTGAACCACGTTCAGACCTGATTTTGTTTTGGATACGTAGGCAACCTAAAAGGGTTCGGTCATAACCTTAAGCAACCTCTGTGATGAATTAGACTTAATTAGGATGTAGTCGCAACAGCAAGTAGCCGCGTTGTCAAAGACACCATGGAAGATCGACATCGACGGGACGAAGTTCTCAGGGAGATGTGTTCGCGTACGGAGAACCCTTCGTGACATGTCATAATTCGAAACGACGACATTTGCCTTAAAAGAAATAAGTATTTTCAAAAATATATATATATATATATATATATATATATATATATAGAAAGTAATTTGTTTCATCTACCGAACTCCGTGGCACAATCATGTCAAAGGCTGGGGCAAATCAATACCATGGTCGACGCAAACCAACGTTTCCCCCTCCCCTACTAAGAAGTTTTCTTTGAGTGCATGGTCAACAAGGAGTAAAGAATCACTGGGACCACACTGGGGCAAATAAAGGACCTACCACTTGCCTAAGATTATCTCTCCTCCTTTTACTTTAAAGTTTCGAGAACAGCTGAGGCTAACTCTTGAATCCTTTGCAGGTGCTTTGGAATTAGATAGATGATGCGGAAAATTGTAAATAGCAAACCATCTGATCAATCAATCGGAGCACCCTTTACAAATCACACGACGGCTTTGCTCATCAAAGTCATGTAAATAGCAAACCGTCTACTCAATCAATCGGGGAACCCTGTATAAATTGCACGTCAGTTTCACCAATCGAAGCCCTGTATATAGAAAATAGTTAGCTCAATCAATCAGAGCGCCTTGTACAAATTGAATGTCGGCTTCGCCAACTAGAGCCTTGTATATAGCAAACTGCAAACTTTGCCAACAAAAAGCGATCCTCATCACCGCTCTGTCAATCATGAATGTTGGAATAGACAATCGCGAACCTCATCACCAATGTTCCGCCAATCGATGGCCACAACTTAACTTCGCAGTCAAGACTATCTCTTGGGCATGCTTATATTTCATTTCGTTGTCACCTTCAATGTTTTAATGTTTTGTTCATGCAGCTTTAGGAATGATTATGATCGCTCCCGAGCGGAGATTACTTTATATTTTTCAGTGCAAAGCTCTCCCAGCAAGTGGAGACGCACTCTGCAAATCAAGCTCTCCCAACAAGCGGAGACATTTCTCAGTGCAAAGCTCTCCCAGCAAGCGGGGACACACTTTACCAATCAAGCTCTCCCAACAAGCGGAGACAATTTTCAAAATGCTCCGATAGCTGCAGAATGGTACTCAGCCCGGCTAATAAATCGAGTCAGGATCAAGTATCCCATCACCCCAATCCCAAATAATGGCTCGCCGACAGACATGCATCATCATTCTTGCATCATTTACATCGCATCTTAATATATTCTGCATTATAATATATTGGTATACGTGTATTTAATTTTGTTTTGCAGGAACAAACACTGCATCGCAGAACTACTTCTTAGTAGCATACTGAACTACAATGCCCTGGGGATAGCCAACCCAGTAGCGGGCTCAAAATCCCAGCACAAAATAACTAGCGAGCTCAAAATTTCAAATCATTCAAATCGGGCCTTAAAATTCAAGACATCATGAGTAACCAATCTTCCATCTCGCCGTATCGTCACAATACGATACTGGGGAAATTCTTGTGAGTGTCTCTTTCCCAAAGTCCCTACTCCAGAACTACATGAGGCCTAATCCTCGTTAAGCCCGAGGTATGTAAGTAATTCAAAGCTAGAATTCGACCCAATATTCCTAAATCTTTCAGATTTTTCATCTACTCCATCCTGCAATTCACCATCCTCATTTCCCGCAAAACCTACCTAAACGTCCGGACAAAATTGGCTTTGGTTCAATTTCTTTGCCTGAAAACTCTTTCATCGTCTCCAGTCAAAGAGGGGCAGCTGCTGACAGCCAATTTTGACCCTCCCTTTTAAAATCAATTTATTCACGCATAACAATTTACAATAAATACTTTAAAAGTATTTTTCTATTAATGAATATTTATTTTATAAATTAATTAAGTGTTAGTTTCAAAATTAATCACATAGTACTAATATTGTGTAATTACAAATGTATTTACTATTATAAAACTAAATTTTGTATATACATTACATAGGTTTTATAATTTGACAAAATTACTCCTTAATTTTCAATGAATTAGGTTACTATATTAATATTTTGAAATTAGTGCTATTATTCGAAATATGTGTCATTTATAGATAATTAATCAATAATTAGTAGTACATATAACAATTATAATTTTGCCACATTTATTGGAAATTGTTAAGTCTATTTAAATTAATTTATTTCAAAAGGGATTAAAGACAAAAAAGGCTACCATTGCAATTCTCAACCAAATACAATTTGACTATTAGTTAAATCATTTTCGGCCCAAATGTGCAATCCCAAACAGAAAACAACCAGTCCAAATGCTCCATCCCTTTCCAACTTGGCAATCCTTGCCATTACCTATCAACCAATCACGACCCGACACGTCACCCTCTAATACCACTCACAAAACAAATACAAGCAATCTGGATTGTTGATTTAAATCATCAACGGTCACAAATTATCTCTATTTTTCCTTGAAATATCGATCCACTATTAGAATTATCTCAGTCATTGGATCACACAGATCCAACGGTCCCCATATTATCCCAAAATTAATTTTTCTCAAAATGTAACGCTCTGATTTATCAGGGTCGTTGATGAAATGATCCAACGGCCCAGATCTTTTCCCCTTGTTTTAACTCAGACCATTTGGTCTCACCCCCAAAAACCCTAAATCATTTCCTTCCCGCCCAGCCACCCTTCTTTCCTATTCTTCTCTCTTTTCTCTCATCTACCTTAATGTCATCAATCAACAGACCTTGCATAAATTAGTGCAAAGTCGTGAAATCAACCTCAAATCATCGTGTTTGTCTCCCATATCCAGGATTCCCGCTTAATCTATGCTTATTTCATCACCAAAATCCGAGCCCTAATCTAAAAGATGAAACTTCAAATCACTATCGACCTTTCAAATACATGGCATGCATGGTTGTTCTTTTTGTTCCTGCACTCTTGGTGCCTTCGTTCTTTCCATTTTCACCATTCGATTTCAAAACCCAAGTTGAAGAAATCGGACCAAAAGGGTGAAAATTCAAACCCACCTAATTTCTTCTTACGCTCTTTCAAATCAAAGCGAGCAGGAGGTGTTAGCTGGCTTCATCATCAATCTTTGACACCCAGAGGTCAAATTTAATGAACTCTGGGTATTAGGGTTCTGACCAATGGTTTCTTGTGCTTCAACGTTCAACGACTCACTCCACTTCAGTACTTAGGTAAAATCATTAATGGATTTGCCCCTTCTGTCTTCTGATTTTCACTCGATTCGCTATCATAATCTACCATGCGTCACTCTCTACTATTGATTTTGAATTTGTGAAGCCCTAGAGCATTGAATTCCACTATAAAAAGGGGTCTTTAATGTTCTCACCAAGACACAATCTAACACACACAAGAACAACCTAACACTGAATGCATGCAGTCCCAAACAATAAGAAAATTAGGGTCTCTGATATTAGGTCTCTTACTGTTTTTCTATCTTTTGTCGAGTTTCTTTTGCTGATTCGAGTTTGAAAGCTCTGGGATCTTTGAGCAACAAAGGAATTCATTTGGTTTGCTGCCCTTAAGAAGGTCATCATATTTCTCTCCCTCTTTCTTTCGTTCATTTCTCTGATTGATTTAGATATGTCTGTATTAAGTTCTATAGATTAATATTATGTTGTATGTGTTTGACATTTGATATTTATGTTTCGTTAGTTTGATAATCTTTAATGATCAGCTTGTTCTGTTATGATTCTGTAGAATAATAATCGATTAGGTTAATTAATTATTGATCTTTGTTCTGAGTTTTCTTACAGTCTCCATGCCTAAACTCTTATATGTTTATGTTCAATGTAAACTTCTTAGTTCTCAGTGACTTACAAAGAACTCATTCATGTTTTATTGCACTTATGTAATTTTATGAGTTTTAAAAGCTAAGTTTGCTACTTGATAGTTATTGAAACATAATTTGTTCAAGACTTGTATCCATGTTACTTAACCTTAAGCTTGAACTTACACTGTCTAAATACTTACTTGTCTACCTGTGTTTGTTAAACTGCCTCTGAGTTACCACTATGGTCCTTATTCTGTTTGATTACTATCATTGATAAACCAATCATGTTCATGTTTCCCTTTCACCAGTGATACTGTTATAATGTCTACCTCTGCATATTATTTCCCTATATTCTATATGTTCATGATCAGGTTCATTATTTGGTAATCTTAACTGACATACCATATGTCCATGTCACTTAACTAAGTTGAAAGAATCTGAATGTTTAGATGTTTTCTTCTTTGTATCTGTACCTGTTAACTCTGAGAGTGATATCTGAGCTATCATTATAACTTTCTCATGACCATGCTCAACTGTTATATGCATAGGAGACTACCTTATTTACATCAAATTGTCTTGTTCTCATAAATCCTTGATGTATATATATATATATATATATATATATATATATATATATATATATATATATATATATATATATATATATTAATTATGCTAAGATCAAACTATTCTCCACTTCTTAGTGCCAGTTATGGTTCTGTTTGGATAAAGTCAACTAGTAATTGTTTCACAACTGATCTTGTTTGTTCCATAGTCAGTTGCGATCTTCATATACATGTGTAATCCAAAATTGGTGCAATACATCCCTGTCCTTAATCTTTTGAGGCCCCTGTTAATTTTAGAAAAGTCTGCATGCATCTATAGTTAACTTATCTCCCATGAAGAAAGGATTTAGGCCTACTCTTAAAACCAATTGATAGTTTTTTTTAGGAAACTAAAACATGATCACTTTATGCCTATATGTTGAACTAGATTTATGTTTGATTTTGAACTTTGTTTTAATGCAATGTCTTCCATATCCTTCATTTATCGACATGTTGGTCTAGTTTTGTAATGTGTTCTGTAATGTGCAAAGTTTCCCTACTTATGTGGGATCATTGTTTCATTTATCCTGCTTATATTTAGTTCATTAAATGTTACTAGTGTCCCAGCTCTAATTCTACAACACCGTGTTCTATCTTGAGTTATGCTTAGTTCTCCCCTTTATTGTTAACCTGAAGCTGAACTTGGCTCTCAAACCTTATTGAAGTTCATTTATTGATATTATTTAAACATATTGACTTGTTAATACTGTTAGAAGCATGATCCTGTTGAGACATTAGGGATCCCATATTTAAATTTGTAAGTTTGCAATCATGATGAAGGTTCAGTCCCACAACCTTGATAATATCTCTGTAATAATTGCTGACTATGACTGGTGGTTTGAATCTGCTTTTATGTCTTCAAGGTATCAAGTAATATTATCAATACCTGTTTGAATATGTTATGCCTTAGAAATTCATTCCTGCAATGGTGTGATTATGAAACCTCTTTGTATCTGTTTGTATTCTAAACTTGGCCCCTCCCCCTTTAGGTTTCCTTGATATGTTTCCCTATTTAGTATCACATTAGTATGTATTCTCTTGTGTTATTTTTTATTAAGAGGAAAGTATATATTTTGGGGTAAGTAATACTTTAGTGCTTAGTTTGCATTGGAAGGGCCTCATTGGCACTTAAACCCATAAGGAAAACATGACGTTAGTGATTAAGGGTATTTGGGAGCGGAGTACGACTCTAGGTTGGGTTGCCCTCCCCGGCACAAGAATTGCCCTATGCCTTGAGTCCCTTGGGAACTTTGAAGTGTCGGAAGATTCAAAGGGAGCATCGAGCTTGAGTGGGGTTCCCTCCTTAGCTCTTAATTCATTGACACATTCAGTTCTTTAAGGGTTTAGTACTCAATGACAACGAAAGGTTTTCAATGTGAATTATTTGCTAAGTAAGGCCACCACATTAATGTATAATTTCCTCTATCATATTAATCTTATTCTTGCTTCAATTATCTGTTTATGTATTTGTTATGCATATCAAAATATGTTCTATAGTTAGAATATGTTAAATGTATTGGATGTATATCTAATGACCTTCTTATTTTTCACATGTACATCTGTTTGGGCCTCTAAGCTTTTGATGGACTCAGGCCCAATTTCAACTATATTGCATCTTATTGAGGAGTCCAAAGTCAGCTCGTATTTGTATCTCTTCACTGCTGGGCCTACCTTCTTGAGGCCCAATCCCAGAGTCTAGTCCTCTTTCCCTCAACTCCTTTTATTATTATTACTGCCTCATTAATTTAGTTTACTGCCTCTACTAGTTGAATGTTAGTTGTATTTGTTATGTCTTTATTATTGTTTTATCTCTCATGTATATAACACTCATATATTAGAACACATGCTTTTAGTTTTTCTTTATGCTTTAATATCATATGAACTTAGGCAAGCCTTAAACAATATAAGATTAAAAGAAAAAATTAGCTAATAGTAGATCCTTAGTTCGCTAATTATAGTCCGGTAATCATTATGTCTTTTTTCACTCACCCTTATTCCTTTTAAATATTTCGAAAATCCAGAACTTGGTAAAACATCAGCTGTATTTCTAAAAGGAAAATCAGATTTCAACTTCGTTTTCTCAAAAAGAAAATCAGAACTTCAGAAAATCGTTGCCTTTAAGGAATTTCCAGCAAATGACCCTTTTATTTGAAAATCGTTCGAATCTAAGGTAAATTCTTGATATGATTTCTCACAAACATCCTTTTAAAATTATGTAAATAATCGTCCCCCAAATCAAAGTGTTTTCATAACTCAATCTCTTTTGTAAACTTATAAAATCTAGACCATTTGTGTACCAATTTCCAAAACTCTTTTAACATCTCTAATGAACCCTTTCATAAATTCATATCCCTTTAAGACTCTGTATTCTTTCTATCAATATCATCCTTAGGTGTACAGTAAGCAGCCTTCCTTATTTTTAATCAAAGCATGTTCGGAATAATTAATCCCAAACTTAGTCTAAATCCTATGGAGCTACCTCAGGAACAACTGCCACTCCTTCTACTACAACTGTTTCTTCTCCATCAACACCGACAACTCCATATCCACTAGCATCAGCTAATCAAGTAGGGATGCCTCTCCTTCACGGTCTCTCGACCACGGGAACTTGGGAACACTTACTCGACACCTTCTCAAGATCCTCGTGGAAGGCAGAGTTCCACTCTTTTGGTTTCGAAGGAGTGCCAAATTCTCTCCAAGCCGGTGGAGCTTGCCAATTATCTAAAGTTGGTGGCTTCAGCGAAGGATTAGAAAAAGATGGACTCCCTTTCCGGGGAGTGCCTAATAAACAACATTATACATTTTCCAGCGCATATAACATTCTAACCTCCTCTTATCTTCTTTCCCGTTTATATTTTGCAATAATAACCTTGATTCTAAATTTTTTCTAGCCAACCTCCTTGCTTTCGAGGGCCTGCGAAGGTTGATCCTGGATAAACTAGAACTTGCTTTTAAGCTGGATCAACTTTTGGCTGAAAGAAATTAGCTTGTTGAGTGCCTCCCAGTGATGGAGAAAACGTTGCATAGATGAATGAGTTTGAGGCTCGGTTATAGCAAACCGAGCAAGATAAAATGGCCCACAGCCAAAATGTTTCCCAATTACATGAAGACCTTAGAGAGGCTAAGGCTAAGTGGGTTGAACTTCATGATGTTGTAATTACACCTGCCAAGCATGAGTCTGTCTTCGAGGAACAAGTAAATAACTTGAAGTCTAACTTATGCTTCAAACCCGAGGAGGCCGCTTCTGCTGAGGAGATGATGTCCAAAATGGAAGAGAAACTCAAAAGAGTCATAGAGTGGAACCGACTTCACTCAACCACCAATGTTGAGCTTGATTCCAAAATCAACGCGATGAAGGTTGAAAACGAAGGGCTCCAAGCCAAAATTGATAATCTCCTAGCAAAACTCCATGACCAAGAAAATTCCCTTGTCTTCGAGAAGACCTACGCCGTGTGTCATATGAAGAGGAAGACTTTGGAGGAAGCCAGAGAAGGCATTGCCAACATTGATGACAATTCTGAGTATTCGGGATCCAAAAGGGAAACCGAAGAAGATGAAGGCCCTGAACTGGCAGTGGAACAACCTTCTTCCACCAGGGAGAATGAGGACATTTTCCTTCTTTCGGGTTCTGGCAGCAAAGATGTATAAAATTTTCATTTTATCTTTTGTAATTTTGCCAAAACCTCTTATTATGTTTGGCGCTTTAATTAATAAAAGAAACTTTTTGCCTAAGTGTTGTGCAAAAAATACTTTCTTTCATTTAATTGACGAAGCCTCGAGAATATTTCTGCATCCATAAGCTTTTGATTCCGGGCATAAACACTTTTGGAATCTACCCTTTGCTCTGAGGGTTTCATAAGAGATGGTCCTTATGTTTACTGTGCTCTTGAAGAGGACGTCTCATGTTCATTCCGGCACAAGCATTTGAAGTTTTTGCTAACATTCAAATGATAAAATAAATTAACTTATCATTCAGACAAGAAATAAGATAAGAATAAAAGGACTTTGATTTATTCCCTCTATCTTTAAAAGTAAATTTACATAAGCATTAACTTGCTTAAGTAAATAAAGCTCCCAATACATGTGGCCAACTTCTACAACTTATTTCTACGGGGCTGATCATGCAATCTCCGGTCCAGATAAGACATTGATCCTGGTTCTAATAGTCCCCCGTCTGCGTGGCACTCTTGGTACCGTAACATATATTACTCCCCCTCCTAGTGTTCGAATACTAAGTATGAGAATTTGAACACTGGAAGTCTTACATTTATCGAAGTCCTTTTCCTTCGTTTTGTACTTTATAATGCCTCATCGGTAGAGACAACTTGTGAATGGTTAAATAATCTGTTTGAGTTTTGGGAGGAGAGATTTTCCATCAAACCAAAGATTATTTACCATCTACAACCTATTTGCCACACGAGATCATGGTCATCGATCTTATTGGTAGAAGAACGTTAGTGCCTTAATACTGAAGGTCTTGCCTTTTTCGATGATCCTTCCTTCGTAGTATGCTTTACGTTGTTGCCTCGTTAAAATCCTTGCCTGAAAACCCTGATTGAGACAAAATTTGGATAAAGAGAAAAAGAGTGCAGCACATACTTTCAGTACCAACCAGCAAGGATCTTCAGCAATAATACATTTTGAGGTGATTTATATTCCAGCTGCTTGGCAATTCGACTCCATCTTGATTTTCCAGTTCATATGAGCCTTTACCGGTTATAGATGAAACCTAGTAAGGACCTTCCCACGTTGATCCCAGCTTTCCGATGTTAACTTCCTGAGTGCTTTGAGTAACCTTCCTCAGAACCAAATCTCCAACTTTGAAATAACGGAGGTTCGTCCTACGATTATAATACCTTTCCATCCTTTGCTTTTGGTGCCACCATCCTCGCGTATGCCAGATCCCGGTGCTCCTCGAGTAAATCTAACCTGACCAGCAATGCCTCGTTGTTTGTTTCTTCATTTGCCCAGGAGAACCTTAAGGTCGGCTCCCCTACTTCCACCAGTATCAAAGCCTCCAAACCATATATGAGCAAAAAGGGTGTTTCACTTGTGCTCGACTTCGTCGTGGTCCGATATGCCTATAGCACACCTGGTAGCTCATGTGGCCATTTTCCCTTTACATCTTCTAATTTCTTTTTAAGGTTTTGGATAATTACCTTGTTAGTTGACTCTGACTGTCCATTAACACTCGGGTAGTGCGGGGAAGAAGTAATTTGTTTAATCTTCAATCCTTCCAAAAGCTTCGTGACTTTAGAACCTACGAACTGTGATCCGATGTGACAAACAACCTCCTTTGGTATTCCATATCGGCATATTATGTTATCCCATATAAGGTCAACCACTTCATGTTCTCTGGTCTTTTGGTAGGGACCTACCTCAACCCATTTAGTAAATTAATCAGTTAAAACCAAAATAAATCTTACCTTTCCAAGCCCTTGTAGTAAGGGATCGACTATGTCCATACCTCATTTCATGAATGGCCATGGTGACACCACCGAATACAGCAATTCTGCTAGCTGATGCATTAGTTGTGCATGGCATTAGCATTTGTCGCATTTTTGTACGAAGGTCTTTGCATCTTATTCCATTCGAGGCCAATTCTAGCCGGCCTTGACAAACTTGAGAAACAACGAATCTGCACCGGAGTGGTTTTCGCAGATTCCTTCATGGACTTCCTTGATCATGTAGTCTGCTTTCAAGGCCCCTAGACATCGAGCCAATGGTCCTTGGAACTATCTCCTGTACAACTATCCATCAACTATACAGTAACGGGCTACTTTGGTCCATAGTTCTCGGGATGCTTTTGGTTCCTTGGGTAATTTAGCATGTCTGAGATATTCAATGAACTTATTCCTCCAGTCCCAGATTAAATTGGTTGAATTAACTTCACAATAGTCGTCCATATCCAGCACGGAATGTAGCAATTGGACGACCACACCTGAATCAAATCCTTTCATCTCCGTGGATGAGCCCAAATTAGCCAATGTGTCTGCCTCCATGTTATATTCCCTCAGGATGTGGATGATTGACCATTCTTTAAATCGTGTATGTAATACTTAAACCTTGTTCAAGTATTATTGCATGCACTCCTCCTTTGTGTCGAAAATTCCATACACCTATTTCACCACCAGTTGGGAGTCGCATTTTATCTCGATTACCTCGAAACCCACTCCCCGAGCTAGTTCGAGTCCTGCAACCAAAGCCTCATACTCGACTTTATTGTTAATTAACGGTACATTTCTAATGGCATGTCTTAGGGATTCCCCCGAGGGAATGATTAGAACCACTCCGAGATCGTACCCTTTTTCGTTGGAGGCTCTATCTATAAATAAGGTCCAAACTCACGATATCGTTCCCGATACCAGCAGTGCTTCTTTAGTAGCCAAAGGCATTAACCCTAGACTAAAATTGCCACGAAGTTGGCCACAACTTGCGACTTGATTATAGTCCTAGGCTTGTACTCTGTACTTCTTTTACACTTGTTAGATGGTCTGTGATGTCCTCTATGTCCTTGATTTTATCAGGATTTATCTCGATCCCTCTTTGCGAGACCAGAAACCCCAAGAATGTACCAGAGTCAACCCCGACGGCACACTTCTCTGGGTTGAGCTTCATGTTGTACTTCCTCGGAATGTCAAACATCTCTTGGAGATGTTTCAGATGATTTCCTATATTTAAGGACTTAACTAACATGTCATCAACATATACTTCCATAATCTTATCTATCTGATTTTTAAACATCTCATTAACGAGCCTCTGATAAGTGGCTCTAGCTTTTTAAAGCCCAAAAGACATCATATTATAGCAATATGTGCCAAAGTTTGTGATGAAAGAGGTTTTTTATTGATCCTCCGAGTTCATCATAATTTGATTATACCCGGAATAAGTATCAAGAAAACTCATTAACTCATGCTCGGCCATAGCATCAATCATTTGATCAATGTTCGGCAACGGGAATGAGTCTTTGGGGCACGCCTTATTTAAGTCCTTATAGTCCACACACATACTAAATTTGTTATGCTTTTTAGGTACTACCCCTACATTAGCTAATCATTTTGGTTACTTTACCTCTTGAATCTAACCGATGTTAAGTAGTCAGATTACCTTTTCCTTAACAAACTTATTCCTAACCTCTGCTATCGGGCATTTCTTTTGCCTTACTGGTGGGATGTTTGGATCCAGACTTAGTTTGTGGAATGCTACCTCCATACCTATCATATCCAAGTGCGACCATGAAAATCAGTCGATGTTAGCTTTAAGAAAATTTATAAGTTCTAACCTGAGTTCGGGACTTAACCCCATTCCCAAATGAAATTTTCTCTCCAAAAATTCCTCGAATAGGATCACTTGCCCGAGCTCTTTCGCGGTTGATTTCGTCACATCTGTCTCCTCTAGTACTTGAAAAGATCTTGGTACCTTATATAATTTCGTTGACTCCTCATTTTTGTCATCTTCGATTGGGATGGGAGAAGGCTTCGGTTCCTATAATTGCTATTTGTTGGATTCTCTGTCCTTGCTGCTAGAAATGGTTATAGCGTTCATCTCCCTTGCCGTCAGTTGGTCTCCTCTTATCTATTTGATCTCTTCTGGTGTCAGAAACGTCAATAGTTGATGATAGGTCGAGGGCACAGCCTTCATCTTTTGTATCCACGGCATTCCGAGGATCATATTATAGCCCATGTCGCCATCTACCACATCGAACAAAGTGGTATTTGTTACTCCTTCGGCATGCGTGGGTAGCAAAATTTCTCCTCGGGTAGTCACGCTTGTTAAGTTGAAGCCAGCCAAAGTTTGTCGCTGGAATGATGTTCCCGGTTAGCTTTACTTGCTCCAGAACTTTCTGTTATATAATGTTGGCCGAACTCCCTGGATCGACCAAAATATGCTTAATCTTGAAATCTAAGACTTTAAGTGAAATTACCAGTGCGTCATTGTGCAGCAGAGGAAGTCCATCAACATCATTTTTCGTGAAGGTGATGTTATCTTCCGAGGCTTCCCAGATCCTCTTGCCATGAGTCACTGATATTTTCGTCTTTTTTGTTGTCGAAACTATCACCCCATTGACCTCGCTTCCTCTAAAGATCATGTTGATTGTCATCTGAGGTTACCCCATTATTTTCTTTGACGGCTCTGCATTGTCCCGACTTCTATCACAATTGGTTTTGGTGCGGTCACTTAAAAACTCTCTAAGATGTCCATGCTTCAGCAACGTCGCCACCTCCTCGAGAAGATGTTGACAATCCCTGATTTTATTGCCGTGAGTCCCATGGAATTCACACCACAAATTAGGATCCCTTTGGCTAGGATCTGATCGGATTGGTTTCGGAAACCGTGCTTCTTTGATATTCCTCATTGACGATATCAATTCTACCAGGCTGATGTTAAAGTTGCAATTTGATAACCTGGGATATGCGGGATCTCGGGACCCTGGCACCTCTTTCTCTTGCAACGATCTATTATTCTGGCCACGATCTGTCCTTCTATCTGAAGCGAACCTATCCGATGACTGGAATCCTTTACTGCTACGCACATGGGTCCTCTTGTATGGTAGAAAACGACCCCTAGAGGACTACTGATCTGCATCAAAGTTGTTTTTAAACTTATCCTGATTTTTATCGTGACCCCGCCCCTTGGATGACACCGAAGAGCCAAGTTGATCATCTTCTATTCTTATTTTTGACTCGTAGCGATTATGGACATCCACCCATGTGGTTGCCTGAAACTCGAGCAAGCTCTCCTTAAGATTTCGGGAGGCATCGGAACTTAGTGGATTTAGACCTTCTTGAATGCCTCCACTTCCCACTCGTCCGGAACCGTTGGTAACAACATCCTTTACATTTGGAACCAGATCACGAATTCTCACAGCAGCTCAGATTCTCCTTGCGAAATTCTGAATATATCTGTCTTTCTAGACTAGACCTTTCTTCCTCCAGCATGAGCTTTGATGAACGAATCTGCAAGAATTTCAAATGAATCAATTGAATGCTCGGGTAAGAGAGAATACCATGTCAGGGCATCCTTCGTGAGGGTTTCACCAAATGTTTTCAACAAAACTGACTCAATCTCATGTAGAGCCAAGTCATTTCCTTTCACTGTCGTGGTATAGGTCATGATGTGCTCCTGCGGATCCGAAGTCCCATTATACTTTGGTATATCTGGCATTTTGAACCTCTTCGGGATCAACTCTGGTGTCGCGCTTGGTTTAAACTACAACTACATGTACGTTTTTGAATCTAGACCCTTTAACACCGGCGGCACGCCCGGAATCTTATCCATCCAAACGTGGAACACCTTCGCATTCTGATCCATTCGTTCATTCATTTCTCTCATGAATCTCATGAGCTCGATTTTAAAAGGATCATTCACGTTGTTGTTCCCAGATCCATTACCGGTATCTCCAACTTCGTCGTAACCGACTTCACCCCTTAGGGTGTTGTTATCAGTTCTCTGAGCCGTTTGATATGAGGGAACACTAGGAGGAATTGGGGCCCTTCCATTCGCATTATTGGAAGCACCCGACAATGCTTGTTTTAATTCCGCCATCATCCGATCTTACCTTGAGAGATGATCCATGATTGCTCTTTGTTGTTCTCTCAGGAGTTTGACCGTTTCAACACTGTGTTCATCCTCCGCATCATCAGGAGTTAGGCCCCGCACATGCCGAGGGTGCTGGCCTTCATTAACCGGGGTTGTTTCATCCCCTTCATTGTGGGTCTCGTTGATTAAGTTATCATGCCGGGATGCTTCTTCCCGTTCATCATGTGCTCCAACGTTGTAAGCGTTGTTGACATCATTAGCTGCCATATCTGATTTTTACGAAGGAAAGAGTCAAAACTTTGTTAGTAACAAACGAATGGATCAAAGCAATTACACAGTTGTCTAGGTGACAAACGTTTAACCGTAAAACGGTATAATTGAATTTATAGAGTGCTTTATAGATAAGCGAATCGATTTGATCCAAAAACGATAAATAAATAGGAACAAAAATAAGATTAGCGACCGAAATTAAAGGAGATAACAAGCCTGACTAAACAATTAACCTTTTCGATGACAAGAGCTGATGCAATGTCCAAATGTTAAAACTGAGCGTAATATGATAGTAGATTATAGCTTTTCGTGTCAAAATATTTCATGTGCCTCCAAATGTTGTTAAACCTGCTATTTATAGCCCTATTTAGGGAGACATGATCCTAAAATCAAGCTCCTCTTGAATGAGAATAAAATCGTCATTGATGGATTCATAACGGTTGGCTTTGAATGCTGATATTCTCTGTCACGACTGCTCATTAAATGCTATCCGATGTCAAATCTTTGAATCTTTATTGTCGGCTATACTTCCTTCAAGATCCACCGGTCACACACTTCGCACCCGGTGCCAGTTATTTGCTGACATACTTTTTACCTGTCTTCGATTTCACGTGTGACCTCACCGTTCGACTACATGTTATCAACCCATTTCACCTCATACATGTGAAGTTTTGGATATACGTGGCTAAAGTTCTGGACTGTCAAGTCAAATTTCGGACAAAACTGTGTGAAGTGTTGAACTGACAGGCCTAATTTTAGACAAACATAATTAAAGAGCTCATATTAGCTTCAGACGTATATGTGTGAAGTTTATAAAACTTTAAACTCAGCACATCTAAAATTCATTTTGAAGTGGCTAAATGTCTAAATATTTATGAACTACAAATTCGTGCATTTGAAATTACATATGTGTACTTTCCCAGGCTTTGCAGGGGATTACCCAAATACTAGTTCATTATCTGCTAAGCTTTGCTAACTAAACTGGGGTTCTTCCTTCGATTTATTTTTAATTTCATTGTTTATTTATTTTTTTAACAAATTAATACGGCTTCTGCTTATTCCTTTTTTTCTCATGGTTTAAAGGGTTCCTAATTCATAAGAAGATCATTTCTTTAGGAGATTATGATATTAGTAAGCAGATGTACTTGCTAGACTTTTGCAAGTTAAATATATTCTAACAAACCGAAAATATTTTGTGCGACTAACAAGATAACAAATGGATCATATAGAATAATTATAATATTATAAGAGAAGTTAAGAGAAATAAATATTTAGAGAACTATGTTTATGTCATAAAAATTGCACACTTCATACATGCTTCTTTAGAATAGTGAAAAAAGATAGTGATTTCAAAAATTGTAATTACCTAGCTACTGAGAAACAAAAAAAAAAGAGATTTGTGCTCTGTCTAAGTACACTTTTTCTTTTTCTTCGTTTTTTTATTTGTATTATTTAAGTTGCTTTTTAAGAAGCAGATGCTTAGAAAAGAGTTTTCACCGTGAAAGAACATTTTAAGATAGAATCATTATTGTTATGGGATTTGGCCGCGACTTAGTATATATAAGTAGCATACAATTTATGCAATCTATATTAGGTAGGGTATGTGGTGTATATAAATTATAGGCAAAATACATAAACAGTCTCTTAAGTTGTTCACAGTGACCAAATAGACACATCAACTGACCCATTTACCATTTAGATACTTTAAGTGACTATTAAATGTATCAAGTAAACACTCGAGTGCAGCGGACCATATGAAACATTAGAGAATAGCCAAATAGAGAACCCAATAAGGGATCATTAATGGACCTCGCCGGAAAAGCTTCTCTCATGCGACCTTTATCCCCGAAAAATTTATTCTCCAAGCAAAGCTAAAAAAAATTGTCATGGCCCAAAATCCACCTAGTCGTGCTATCACCTAACTCAACCCGTTAGGTAAGCCAAAAAATAGTCAACCCAACTTTAATGAAATAATAAGAGAATAATAAGTGAAATAACTCAATTCTCATGCAATAACAAATGATTGGTAGTACAAGTCATGAGTCATTAAGACTTAGATTTACAAAGTTGGTATAAAAATAAATACAACATCTATTAGTAATATACATAAACAAATTACAAATCTAAAACTACCAAGGAAAAATGGTAGCTATATCTGGAAAGCAGGTACATCTTCAATGCCAACTTCCGCCATCCACAGCAACTCAGCTCCAAGATCTGCATGCAAGGTGTTGTAGTGTAGTATGAGTGCAACCGAACCCATATACTCAATAAGTAACAAACTTATCCCCAAGCTAAAAGCAATGACGAGCTCGGAAAGAGGTCAGTGCCCTACACCAATAATCAATAACAACACAAGATATAATAATGCCAGTAACAGTAAATAGCTCAAAAGATATCATGTTCAGCTCATTCACAAATACGAAAAACTAGACTTGCTTTACAAGTATAACAATTAAAGCTCAAATCTTTCACTGAAATCACTAAAATATGAGTTTATCATAGAACTGTGATTTTTTCAAACCTTCAACAACAGATAACACATTTCATTTACCAGCTAGTATGAGAAAAATACATCTCTATGCCTACATGTCAAGTCACGAACATCATGGTGGAACCATCAAGTACACTCACTCTCAAACACGGTGCCTGGCACAAATAACCCTCACCATCACAGACACAACCATACTCAGCAATGTACGGGTACCTGGAACAATGCCCCTCACTATCACACACACAATCATACTCAGTACTGTATATGTGCATGTATAAATGCCCATCACCAAAGCGCGCGCGCACACACACACACACACACATATATATATATATATATATATGTGTGTGTGTGTGTGTGTGTGTGTGCCCGCAGTTACTGTATATCAGACTCCAGAGGGGCTGATCCTGGCCCAACCGCTAATCAATAATCAACATAATCGTTGCAACGTGCAATCCGATCTAAATATCAATCTGTTACGGCGTGCAACTCAGTCCAAAGGCGTGCAACCCGATCTGATATAACTCACAACATGGCTCTACGGCCCACATCAGTTATCAACCGCTCAAGTATCAGTAGCTCACATCTCATAGAACTAAGCCCAAACAGTATCATATATAGAAGGCAACGACAGCATGTAATAGGACAAACAAATAATGTAAAGAGACTGAGATATAACATGTGGATGACGATTTATGACTAAGAATATGACTAGGGCTTAAGTCTCAATTAACCACATCTCACAGTACTCAGTTCAACAGTGTTACACATATTGGGCATCAACAATATGTGAGAAATCATGATAAGAAGGCACTGAGACAGAGATATAATACACAGATATAGCATCATGACTGAGAGTATATCTACAATTAAGGCAACTGGATCGAAATAGCAAGATTAGCCCTATCATATCTCAAAACAATAAGCATATAGCCTAGACATGATTTCTAACATGAATCATGCTCAAATAGTCTTACATGTAGAGAAAATACGGAAATAATAAGGCATGATAGCAAAACAAGTCTCATAATGGTCCAAAGTCTATCCGGATCATGAATACCCCAGTGTACGCACATACGCCTGTCACCTAGCACGTGCGCCACCCCCAACACATCTCAAGTATCATAGTTCTCAGGGATAATAACCCTCAAATCTAAGTTTAGATATATTACTTACCTCGAACAAGTCAAAACAATACTCTAGAAACATCATCCCGCATGAATCGACCTCCGAACAGCTCGAATCATGCTTGAAACTCAAAAAATCAAATAATGCCATAGGAAACAAACCCAAACGATAATGGTCGAATCTTTAATCAAATACTCAAAGTCAACAAACCATTCAACCCATGCTCGCACCTCGTAACCTGACAAAACTCAAATATTCCGGTAACTCATTCGAATACGAGTCCAACCAAGCTAGTTTCACTCAAATCCGACTCTGAATCGATATTCAAAACTCAAATATTCACTTTAAAAAAGATTTTAAAAAAAAAAATGATTTATCTTTTAGATTCACCAATCAAATGCCAAAATCATGTAAAATAATAAAATCCAAGTCAAAAATATTTACCCCAATCCAAATAGTAAAAATTCCCTCCAAAATCGCCCAAATTCGAGCGCTCAATCTCAAAATGTGATGAAATGAGTCCAAAGTTCGAAATTAATAACTTAAAACACTGCCCAGTTATCCTTCGTGATTGCATAGAATAAAATAACATTGCCCCTGAATAAGCCTTCGCGTTCGCGGAATCATCCACGTGAACGCGATGAGCAACATCTGCCACACCGGCACACTTTCGCGAATGCGACATCCAGATGCGGATGAGTAGCACTAAATTACTTGACCATCCGGAATTCGATCACTGTCGCGAACACACAAACTCTCCTATCTCCAAGAATCACTATGTGATCGCTGTTAGTCCCTCGCGATCGCGAAGGACATTAGCAACAATAGAAAAACTAGCAACACTAACATGAAAGAAAATGGTTCGAAACTCACTCGAGCCCCTCGGAACCACGTCTGAATAATACCAAAAAGTCCCAAAATATATTACGGACCTACTCGAGATATCAAATCAGACATAATAACATCAAAACTATGAATAGCACCTCAATTCAAACTTAATGAACTATTTCAAATTCCTAAATTCCAAACATACGTCGAGCATGTCTAAACAACTCAGAATCACCTCAAATTTTGCGCACAAGTTTCAAATGACATAAAAACCTATTCCAACTCTTAGAACAACAATCCGAATCTGATAACATTAAAGTCAACTGTAACACCCCAAAAAACTTTGAAGAACTTAAGTGTAAAGCCCGGTAAAATTTGCAAAGAAAATAATATTTCATGGTGCCGGACTAGGCTTACGTGTTTGAGGATTATAGAAATTCTTTGTGGCAAGCTTGCTCGCCGCGGCTCGGACCTTTTGGGTTGAACAATGCACGAAAAAGTAAAGGAAAAGTTTTGGTAGAAAAGTGCATTTCTGCGGTCCATTATGCGACCGCAGAATCACTCTGCGGACTGCATAATGGCCGCATAGTGAGGCAGTTAATTGGGTTAGTTGGAAGCAATTATGCGGTCGACTATGCGACCGCATAACTGTTATGCGGTGTACTATGTGACCGCATAACTGTTATGCGGACCGCATAGTGACTGCAGACTCAGGCAGATTTTTGGTCATTTTGGACGCCAATTATGCGACCGATATGCGGTTTGCATAACCATTATGCGGTCGCATATGCGACCGCAAAACCTGTTTCGGAGCTTTATTTTTTGGATTTTTAAAACCCGACCCTATTTCATTAAATACACGCAAAGAGTCATTTTTGAGAAAATATTCTGATGTTTTATAGAGAGGGGAGAGTGTTTTAGAGAGATAGAAAACCCTAGGCTAATTATTCATCAAGTCTTGCTCAAATCTTGGAAGATTAACAAGGAAACCCCACAAGTTTTTCATCTAAGAGGTAAGGTTCCATACCCTAGTTTTTAATTTCGAATTTGGGTAGAAGATGATTGATTAGGAGTATGATTCATTGGTATGAGAGTATTATTTATATATGCATGTACCAATAAGAATTATGGGATGATTGTTGAACTTAAATAAGTAAGGATTGGGTTGTGGAGTGAAGGAAATCTTGTAGAAGAATCTTGTGGTAAAATTTGTACACCTAGTGTTTGATTAAATGCTCAAATAAGCTGAGACCATGAATATCTTCCTAATTATGGTTTAATTTTGTTATGTCTCAAAATAGATTGGGATTGCTAGAATTTCCGGAATGTTGTAGTAATTTAAGGAAAGCTCAATTGAGGTATGTTGGCTAAACTTTCTCTCTTGTAATTGAATTTCATAATGTTACCGTGAGTTTCAAAGTATGGGTTGCGTATTAAAATGTTGTGGCTTTGAATCGTATTTCAAATGAAAGATAGTATGCCAAATTGTGTGAGAAAATCTCAATATTCTTAAGACTCTTAATTGCTCATATGTGTATCTAAAGTTTTGATTGGGAATGTCTTATTGTTGATAACCTATAAAGATGTTGGAAGTGAAATCAGTGAATTGGGGATATAAAGTGTGGCCAACATGCCAATGGTGAAAGGTATACTTATGGCCAATGGTGCTGATGTAATGAAATAATGTGAGAAAGATTATGAAATGAGCTTTGACTCAACTATTCCAAAATTGACTTCGACAATATAATTGGCTAAAAGTTTATGAACTCAAGTGATGCCCATATGTGGCTGTTTTAGCTAATGTTATGCTTTGCAAGTAATTTTCAATGTGCTTTGCATTCTTACATATTCGTGAGTGGAAATTGTGAGATGTACGTATTTGTACTTTTGTTTCCAATGTGTTATGAAACCCTATGGACGGTCTTTGAAACGCATAGGTATATTGTGTTATGAAACCCTATGGACGATCTTTGAAACGCATAGGTATATTGTGTTATGAAACTCTATGGACGGTCTATGAAATGCATATGTATATTGTATTATGAAACCCTATGGACGGTCTATGAAATGCACAGGTACATTGTGTTAAGAAATCCTGTGGACGGTCTATGAAACGCATAGGTACATTGTGTTATAAAATCCTGTGGACAGTTTATGAAACGCATAGGTACATTGTGTTATGAAATCCATTGTGATATGAAATCCTGTGGACGGTCTATGAAATGCATAGGTGCATTGTGTATAAGAGGTATAGATGTACGGTATGAATAAACACTGTGGACGGCCTATGAAACGCATAAGTGTATAATATGATATGTGAACACTAAGGACGGTCTAATGAGACACATTATTAATGCAAACAATAGGTGCCCCTTTTTGTTGTCCTTGTTTGTACAGGTTGTTTCAATTACATTATATTATGTGTTCCACGTATAGATCATATGGGCATTCTATTTTGAAAGAGGATTTCTAGCTATACATACTAGTGCTATTCGACAGTACTAACGTCCCTTTTGCTGGGACGCTGTATCTTTAATGAATGCAGGTGGTTCTACAGCAGGTGGCATTGATCAGTGATAGCAGTACACTACTTTCAGCTGATTTGGTAAGCCCCACTTCATTTCGGGGTCATGTATCTTTTATTTCTTATGTACTTTGTAGTTAAGGTATAGCCGAGGCCTTGTTGTCGGCATTCCCATATTACTCTTCAGTTGTACTTGGAGGCTCCGCAGATAGGTTGTGAGTGGTATTTGATGTTGGGAATTGTATTAGAACTGTTGGTGTTTGGCAACATGTTTTTCATTAAATCTATAAACTCGTACTATTTTGGAAATATTGAATGATATTGTTAATGGGAATGAAATGGAAGCGGTTAATGAAATCTCTTCAGTATTTGATTAACGGAGTATATCTCTTCTTTATTCACGAATGAATCTGGGTAGAATGAAATATAACAGGCTTGCTCAGTCGGGTTCACTTGGTTGAGCACCGGTCGCGCTCCTCGGTTTTGGAGCGTGACATCAACAATCGGTCAAACCTATGAACTTTCCAACCTTCAAATTGCCAACTCTAGCCAAATAGAACCGAAACCTTATAGAAATATATAATGATATGGCCGGTCGTTTTGAGTGTATAAGCCCCGATCCCCTATTTATTTCCTCCTCTATATTATATTGTAGTTACATGACTCGTCGGGATGTTTGTTTTTGGTTTTGGAGTGAAATGGGACACATAGTCTCCAAAATAGGAAGTTTAAGTTGTAGGAATTGACCGTAGTCTGACTTATCTGAATATGACTCCGGAATTAAGTTTTGATGGTTCCAATAGCTCTGTATGGTGATTTTAGTCTTAGGAGCGTGTTCGGATGTTGATTTGGAGGTCCGTAGATCGTTTTGGCGTTAATTGGCGAAAGTTGGAAATTTGTAAAATTTTGGGAAGTTTGACCGCGAGTGGACTTTTTGATATCGGGGTCAGATTCTGATTCCGCAAGATGGAATAGGTCTTTAATATCAATTATGACTTATGTGCAAACTTTGATGTCAATCGGAGTTGTTTTGGTATGTATCGGCTTCGGTTCCGGAATTTGAAAGTTCATAGTTGCTTAAGCTTGAATTTGGGTTGCGATTCATTGGATTCATGTTGTTTGATGTTATTTTTGGCCTCGAGTAGGTCCGTTAGGTGTTTTGGAACTAGTTTTTATACTCGGATGAGGTCTCGGGTACCCCGAGTGTGATTCGGATCAATATCGGATCATTTTAGACTTGAGTAAATCTGCTGAAGCTGGGCTGTTTCTAGTGTATTCGCACCTGCGGGGGGATTGGCCGCAGGTGCGGGCTCGTAAATGCAAGCCACTGGTCGCAGAAGAGGATTTTTCCTAGGACAGCAGGGACTGCAGATGCAATCAATTTTCCGCAAAAGCGGACTCACGGATACGGAGGCTACCTTTGCAGAAGCGGAAATTGGGGAGACAACCTTGGGCTTGACCGCAGATGCGGTCCTTTCTTCGCAAAAGCGGTCTCGCAGATTCGAGCCCTTATCCGCAGAAGAGGAAGCCCTGGACTTAAGTTGGCACCACACCTGCGATGGTTTTTCCGCAGGTGCATCGTTGCAGAAGGGACTCATTGGCCGTAGAAGCGGAAGTCGCTGTGCAGAAAAGGGGAATTCGAGGGTTTGATTTCATAATTCATTTCGGGACTTTGAGAGCTCGGTTTGAAGTGAAATGTTGAGGTATTATCAAAGGAATTGTTGGGTTAATTATTCTTGGCACATTTTTTTATTATTTTCCATTAATCTACTATTAATTACATCTTTTAATTAGTGTTTTGGGGTTTAAAATTGGGGGAAAATGGAGGAAACTTCTTAAGCCGAATTTTAGGGAATTAAGCGGGATTTTAGTATCGGATTTGTGTAATTCTTGTATGGTTGGAATCGATATCGAATGGGTATTTTGGTCGGGGTTCTGAGACGCGGGCCTAGGTCGACGTTTTGGGGAGATTTTTCAATTCCTTGCTAAGATCATAATTTCATTACTTAAATTAGTTTTCTATAGTTATATTTATAGTATAAAATTGTTTTGGTTATATTCGAGCCGTTCGAAGTTGGAAAATCGAGGGAAATGCCTTCTAGTTGATTGATTTAGCGTGATTTGAGGTAAGTGACTTGTTTAACCTTATGGGGGGAATTCCCCTTAGGATTTGGTACTATTGTGATAATTTGTGATATGTGAAGTCCGTGTACGCAAGGTGATGAGTGCGTACACGGGCTAAATGTTGAGATTCCGATTTTAGCTACGTAGTTTCTTTTTCATGCCCTAATTGAGTCACTTTAGCATGTTATAGTCACCATGTTTAGCCTAATTTCACATGTCTACTTGTCTTATCTATTACTTGAAACTAGTACTACATGTTTAGTTGAATTACTTGCTTTTTTAATTTTTGTATTCGTTATTTAACAGTGAAAATTCTTTACTTGAAATTTGCTATCCTTGAAATATCTTGATGTTGAGTTTGGTGTTGAGTTGCAAAGGTCGTGGTTTCTATTGAGGAAAGGTCTAAGTTGTGAAGTGTCATTTTATTTAGTTGTTACATTTTGGCTTCCGTGTTATTGTTGAGGTGATTGTTTGGTTGTGTACACAAGGTTTCTGTCGTGTTGTTATTATTGTTTGCACGATGTTTCTGCCGTGCGGTTGTTACTATTTGCACGAGGTTTCTGTCGTGTCATTGTGATTATTGATACGCATGCGGTGGTCTAATGTCTGAGTGTTGAAAAGCATGCGTTGAGATAAGCTGGGCTTGATACGCGTGGCAAGTAGGGGAACTACTAGAAGCTATGTGGTGTGATAAGGTAGGCTAAAACGCGGGGTGTTATTTTGGAAAAATAATTTTCAAAACTAAATGTAAATGCTCCTGCGGTGATATAAGGAAAGACTGTGATTTATTTTTAATGATTTGGGACTACGAGGCGATACCTCGGGAGTGCCCTTGTTGATCCACTCTATTTGCTGTATTGTTTGGTTGTTGTTTCCTTAACATGTAAAATCCCTATTTTCCTTTCGTGTTTTTTATTAGCTTCCTTGATTTCCGTGTTGTTACTTTCTATAATTTCTTTATTCTTTCCCTTCCCTGTTATTTCAGTATATCATTATATTTTCTGTCTTACTTCTTATTATCTCCAGTAGGGCCTCGACCTGACCTCGTCACTACTCTACCGAGGTTAGGCATGGCACTTACTGGGTACCATTGTAGTGTACTCATACTATGCTTTTGAACATATTTTGTGCAGATCCAGGTACATCCTATCAGCCCCAGTATTAGCACGTTGAGTTGCTTGCTTTGGAGATTTTAAGGTACACATGCCCGCGTCCGCAGGCCTCGGAGTCCCCTGCTACCCTGTTCTTTTCTTATTTCTTTACATCTGTATAGACATTGATGTTTAGGAGTGTTGAGTAATGTATCTAGAGCTTGTGACTTATATTTTCACCGAGTTTTGGGAGATGTATATGTTGAGTTGTAGATTTTATTTCATATAGTTGTGATGTGTTTGAGATTTAAATTATCATTTTAGTTATTTCGCATGTTTGTTAGGCTTACCTAGTCTTAGAGATTAGGTTCCGTCACGATATCCTACAAAGGGAAATTGGGGTCGTGACAAGTTGGTATCATAGCTCTAGGTTCATAGGTGTTATGAGTCACAAGCAGGTTTAGTAGAGTCTCACAGATTGATACAGAGACGTCTTTACTTATCTTCGGGAGGCTATAGAACTGTTAGGAAAAGATTTACTTCTTTGATTCCTTATCGTGCGAAAGTTTTGACTTCAGATTCTAAATCTTTATCTTTATATTCTCACACAGAAGGTGAGGACATGTACAGTGGGATCAGATGACCAGACACCCGCGCCCCCTACTGGAGAAGCTAGAGGCCGGGGCCGAGGTAGAGGCCGAGGACGTCCACGTGGTGCAGCCAGAGCACCCGCACGAGCTGCTACAAAGGAGCCACCAGTAGCTCTAGTTGGAGAGCAGGCACCTGAGATGCTTATTACTGCACCAACCCTCCAGGTGACTCTCCACCAGTTTCTGAGCATGTTCGGTACTTTGGCTCAGGCAGGGTTGATACCATTTGCTCATGTCACATCTCAGGCTAGGGGAGGAGCACAGACTCCCGCCACCCGTACCCCAGAGCAACGTGTTCAGGTTGACCAAGTCCCAAAGGTCATACCAGTGCAGCTAATCACCCCAGTTCAGCCCGATGTTAGGGTAGCAGTTTCTAAGGGGGAATAACTCAGGCTCGAGAGGTACAAGAAGTACCACCCTCCTACTTTTAGTGGCTTGGCATCAAAGGATGCCTAGGAATTTATTGAGGAGTGCCACCGTATCCTCCATAATATAGGTATTGCGGAGTCTAGTGGGGTTGCTTTCACTACGTTCTATCTTAAGGGAGCGTCTTATCAGTGGTGGCAAGCATATGAGTTGGGTAGTCCGGCCGAGGTAGCTTCACTCACTTGGACTCAGTTCTCAGATATGTTCTTAAGAGAGTGTCTGACCTAGAGTCTCAGAGATACATGGCGCGCAGAGTTTCAGCAGTTGCGTCAGGGTTCTATGACCATGTCGGAGTATGCGGTCTGATTCAAAGATTTGGCAAGGCATGCACCAGCCTTGGTTGCTACTGCTAGAGAGAAAATCCGTCGATTTATCGAGAGGCTCAACCCTAGTATCAAATTTAGGATGGCCCAAAAGTTGGAGATGGACATCGCACACCAGCCGATAGTGGGGATCGCTAGGAGATTGGAGGGTATGTTGACTCGAGAGAGAGAGAGGAGAGGGACACCAAGAGGTCTCAAGATTCTAGCACATATAGTGGTACCCGTGCCCCAGTTGCAGCTCGTCATAGTAGAGGTTATGTGAGTCACCCTATTCATTCATCACTTCCATCCTCCAATGGTATTCCGGTCACTCCTAGGCCTCAAGCTCCCTATTATGCACCGCCATTGTCTAGTGCACCTCCTGCACAGGGTGCTTTCAGCAGTTAGTCCAGCCGATTAGGCCCGAGCCAGCCACAGTAGCCACATCCTCAGAGAGCTTATTTTGAGTATGGTGACACTCGTCATATGGTAAGTGATTGCTCCAGACTCATGAGGGGTGCACCTCCACAGACTACTCAGGCTTCACGTGCTCCATCGGGTCCTCAGGCCATGGTTGTCGCACCAGTTGCCACTCCACCTGCACAGCTAGCTAGAGGTGGAGGTCGAGTAGGTAGAGGTCACCCTAGAGGGGGAGGCCAAATATTATGCTTTTCCTGCTAGGATGGAGGCATTTGCATCCGACTCAGTCATCACAAGTATTATTTCGGTCTGTCATAGAGATGCATCAGTCTTATTTGACCCAGGATCCACTTATTCCTATGTGTCATCTTATTTTGCTATGTATTTGGGTGTATCCAGTGATTCTTTGAGTTCTCTTGTCTATGTGTCCACACCTGTAGGAGATTCTATTGTTGTTGACCTTGTGTATCAGTTGTGTTTAGTTGTTTTTGGTGGTTTTAAAACCAGAGCCGATCTATTGTTGCTCAGTATGGTAGATTTTGATATTATTTTGGGCATGGACTAGTTGTCTCCCTATCATGCTATTCTTGATTGTCACACCAAGATGGTGACGTTGGCTATGCCAGGTCTGTCACGGTTAGAGTGGAGAGATACTTTAGATTATGTTCCTAGCAGGGTTATCACATTTCTAAAAGCCCACCGTATGGTTGAGAAGGGGTGTAATGCTTATCTAGCCTTCGTGAGGGATGTCAGTGGAGTATGTGACTTGGTGCCTAAATTGTCAGCAGGTGAAGTATGAGCATCAGTAGCTAGGTGGATTGCTTCAGAGGTTAGAGATCCCAGAGTGGAAATGGGGGCGGATCACTATGGATTTTTTTGTTGGGCTCCCACGGACTCAGAGGAAGTTCGATGTAGTTTGGGTGATTGTGGATAGATTGACCAAGTCAGCTCATTTCATTCCAGTCATGACTACTTACTCTTCAGAGCAGTTGGCTCAGGTTTATATTTGTGAGATTGTGAGGATTCATGGTGTGACGGTATCTAACATCTCTTACTGGTGTACGAAGTTTACATCGCGGTTTTGGAGAGTCGTATAGCATGAGTTAGGTACTTGGGTTGAGTTGAACATAACATTTCACCCTCAGACAGACGGGTAGTCCGAGCACACTATTCAGATATTGGAGGATATGCTTTGTGCATGTGTGATGGAGTTTGGGGGTTCTTGGGATCAGTTCTTGCCTCTTGCGGAGTTTGCCTACAATATTTATCACTCGAGCATTCAGATGGCCCCGTATGAGGCTTTGTACGGTAGGCAGTGCCGATCTCCGGTAGGTTGGTTTGATCCAGGCTAGGCTAGGCTATTGGGTAAAGACTTGGTTTAGGATGCTTTGGAAAAGGTTAAATTGATTCAGGACCGACTTCGTATAGCCCAATCCAGATAGAAGAGTTATGCAGATCGAAAGGTTCGCGACATTGCATTCATGGTTGGGGAGCGAGTCTTGCTCCGAGTTTTGCCCATGAAGGGTGTTATGAGGTTCGGGAAGAAGAAAAAATTGAGCCCTAGGTATATCGGGCCTTTTGAAATTCTTGAGAGGATTGGAGAGGTGGCCTACAGGCTTGGACTACCACCTAGTTTAGCTGAAGTTCATCCACTGTTCCATGTTTCCATGCTCCGAAAGTATCACGGTGATCCGTCTCATGTGTTGGATTTCAGCTCACTCTAGTTGGACAAGGATCTGTCTTATGTTGAGGAACCGATGACCATTTTGGACAGGAAAATTTAAAAGTTAAGGTCGAAGAACATTGCTTTAGTGAAGGTTCAATGGAGGGTTCATCCAGTAGAGGAGGTGACTTGGGAGACTGAGCATGATATGCATAGTCGTTATCCTCATCTATCACCAATTCAGGTATGTCTCTATACTTGTTCGAGGACGAACATTTGTTTTAAGAGGGGAAGGATTTAACGACTCGGCTGGTAGTTTTGAGTGTATTAGCCATGATCCCCAATTTATTGCCTCCTCTGTATTATATTGTAGTTACATGCCTCGCCGGAATGTTTGGTTTTGGTTTCGGAGTGAAATGGGACACATAGTCCCAAAACTGGAAGTTTAAGTCGTAAGAGTTGACCGTAGTCTGACTTGTGTGAAGACGACTCCAGAATGGAGTTTTGATGGTTCCAATAGCTCCGTATGGTGATTTGAGTCTTAGGAGCATGTTTGAATATTGATTTGGAGGTACGTAGGTTGTTTTGAAGTTAATTGGCGAAAGTTAGAAATTTGTCAAATTTTGGGAAGTTTGATCGGGAGTGGAATTTTTTGTATAGGGGTCGGATTCTGATTCCGGAAGTTGGAATAGGTCTGTAATGTCAATTATGACTTGTGTGCAAAATTTGGTGTCAATCGGAGTTGTTTTGGTATGTATCGGCCTCGGTTCTGGAATTCGGAAGTTCATAGTTGCTTAACCTTGAATTTGGGTTGCGATTCATTGAATTCATGTTGTTTGATGTGGTTTTTGGCCTCGAGTAGGTGTGTTAGGTGTTTTGGAACTAGTTAGTATACTCGAACATGGTTCCGGGGGGCCCAGGTTTGATTCGGATCGATATCGGATCATTTTAGACTTGTGTAAATCTGCTGAAGCTGGGCTATTTCTATTGTCTTCACACTTGTGGAGGGATTGGCCACAGGTGCAGGCTCGCAAATGCGAGCCACTGGTCGCAGAAGCAAATTTTGCCTAGGCCAGCTGGGATCGCAGGTGCGATCAATTGTCCACAGAAGCGGACTCGCAGATGCGAAAGCTACCTTCGCAGAAGCGAAACTTGGCGAGACAGCCTTGGGCTTGACCGCAGATGCGCTCCTTTCTCGGTAGAAGCGCTCTCGCAGATGCGAGCCCTTATCCACAGAAGCGGAAGCCCAAGACTTAAGTTGGGACCGCACCTGCGACCGCAGGTACGGTGTCGCAGAAGCAACCCATTGGCCGTAGAAGCTGAAGTCGCTGGGCAGAAAAGGGGAATTCGTGGGTTTGATTTCATAATTCATTTTGGAACTTTGAGAGCTCAATTTGAGGCAAAATTTTGAGAGAATATCAGAGGAATTGTTATGGTAAAAATTCTTGACTCGTTTTTGATTAATTCCTATGAATCTACTGTTAATTATATCTTTTAATTAGTGTTTTGAAGTTTAAAATTGGGGGGAAATGGAGGAAACTTCTTAGGCCGAATTTTGGGGATTTGAGCGGGATTTTAGTATCGGATTTGTGTAATTCTTGTATGGTTGGACTTGATACCGAATGGGTGTTCGATTTTTGTAAATTTGGTCTGGTTCCGAGACACGGGCCCGGGGCGACCTTTTGGGGCAATTTTTCAATTCCTTGCTAAGATTATAATTTTATTACTTAAATTAGTTTTCTATAGTTATATTTATAGTATGAAATTATTTTATCCATATTCGAGCCGTTCGGAGTTGGAAAATCGAGGGAAAGGCCTTCTAGTTGATTGATTTAGCATGATTTGAGGTAAATGACTTGTCTAACCTTGTGTGGGGGAAATTCCCTTTAGGATTTGGTACTGTTGTGATAATTTGTGATATGTGAAGGCCGTGTATGCAAGGTGATGAGTGTGTACACAGGTTAAATGTTGAGATTCCGATTTTAGCTTCATGCCCCAATTAAGTCACTTTAGCATGTTATAGTCACCATGTTTGCCTAGTTTCACATGTCTACTTATCTTATCTCTTACTTGTAACTTGTACTACATGTTTAGTTGAATTACTTACTTTTTTAATTCCGTATTCATTATTTAACTGTAGAAATTCTTTACTTGAAATTTTCTATCCTTGAAATATCTTGCTGTTGAGTTTGATGTTGAGTTGTAAAGGCCGTGGTTTCTATTGAGGCAAGGTGTAAGTTGTGAAGTGTCATTTTAATTAGTTGTTACGTTTTGGCTTCCGTGTTATCGTTGAGGTGATTGTTTGGTTGTGTGCACGAGGTTTCGGTCGTGTTGTTGTTATTGTTTGCACGAGGTTTCTGCCGTGCGGTTGTTATTATTTGCACGAGGTGTCATGCCATTGTGATTATTGATACGCACGTTGTGGTATAAGGTATGTGTATTGAAACACATGCGGTGAGATAAGTTGGGCATGATACGCATGGCTAGTAGGGGAACTACTAGAAGCCATGTGGTATGATAAGGTGGGCTAAAACGCGGGGTGCTATTTCATTAAAAAAAATTCAAAACTAAATGTAAATGCTCTCGCGGTGATATAAGGAAAGACTATGATTTATTTTTATGATTTGGGACTACGAGGTGGTACCTCGGGAGTGCCCTGTTGATCCTCTCTACTTGCTGTATTGTTTGGTTGTTGTTTGCTTAACATGTAAAATCCTTGTTTTCCTTTCGTGATTTTATTTGCTTCCTTGATTTCCGTGTTGTTACTTTTTGTAATTTCTTTATTGTTTCCCTTCCCTGTTATTTCAGTATATCATTCTATTTTTCTATCTTGCTTCTTATTATCTCCAGTAGGACCTCGACTTGGCCTCGACCTGACCTCATCACTACTCTATCGAGGTTAGGCTTGGCACTTACTGGGTACCATTATGGTGTACTCATACTACGCTTCTGCACATGTTTTGTGCAAATCCAAGTACATCCTATCAGCCCCGGTATTAGCGCGTTGAGTTGCTTGCTTTGGAGACTTCAAGGTACACCTTCCCGCGTCCATAGGCCTCGGAGTCCCCTTCTACCCTGTTCTTTTCTTATTTCTTTACATCTTTATATACAATGATGTATAGGAGTATTCAGTACTGAATCTAGAGCTTGTGACTTATATTTTCACCGGGTTTTTATAGATGTACATGTTGAGTTGCAGATTTTATTTCATATAGTTGTTGGTGTTTTTGAGATTTAAACTATCATTTCAGTTATTCCGCATGTTTGTTAGGCTTACCTAGTCTTAGAGACTAGGTGTCGTCACGACATCCTACGAAGGGAAATTAGGGTCGTGACAAAACATCCAAATGCAAATCTAGGCATATGCCAAGTCCAAAATCACCATCCGGACCTGACGAAACCATAAAAACTCTAATCCGAGGTCAAATTCGCTAAAGTCAAACTTAGTAAACTCTTCCAACTTACAACTTCCAAATTGAGAATCATTCTTACAAATTAATCCCAAACCACTTCAAAAAAATACCTGACCATACATGCACGTCATAATACCCCATATGAATCTACTCAAGACCTCAAATCACCAAACATAATGCAAATGCTCAAAAGGACCGATTGGATCGTTACAAAAATGATTCTACTGGAGTTTGCATTCTTCTCTCTCCATTATTTTCTTGATTATTAAGTTGGGCTTATATCACTCTTTTCTTCTAATTTATTGTTTTGGGGGTAAAATTATCCTTAAAATTATCTGCCGATGAAGATGAAAGAGGGTGGAGAAATTGTGTTCTTATGGTGGAGATGAGGGTGATAAGACTATCAAGAAAATAATTTGGTGGGTTTTTTGCAACTGTTGTTGCTGCATTTTTGCTATTTCTTTCAGCTGGATTTGGGACTGATTTTGGGTCAACGGAACTAGGCGTAGCTTTGAAGGTTACGGGAAATAGAGTTTTGTGGTGAAAGGCGGCAGTTTTCGGTGGCTTAGTGTGACGACCCGATAGGTCGTTTTGAGTAATAGCCTTAATTTCTATGTTCCGAGACCTATCATAGCTTCATTTGATGTTAACTAATTTGCGAGCATGGTCCATGTCATTTTTCGGAAAGCTTTTACATAAAATTTTAAAGAAAAAGTAATTTGTTACTTAAAATACGGCTACAGTTGACCATGGTCCACGTTTGTTGTAAACGATCTCGGATCGGTATTTTGACAATTTCACTAAGTTTGTATGATGTTTTTGGACTTGAACGCATGTTTGGTTGGGGTCCGGGGTGACCCGAGCGCATTTCGGCGCATTATGTGAAAGATTATGAAAAATGAGTTTTCAAGTTGAAATCTTAAGTTTTGATGATCGATTCTTGTTATTCGATGTTATTTTGATGATTTGAGGTAGAGAGTGAGTTTATATGATGTTATTATATTTGTGTGCATGTTCAGATTGGAGCACGGGGCTCGGGTGAGTTTCAGATTAAATTCGGACCATATTTGTACTTGTGAGTTTGTTGGTTTTTCTATTGGTGTGTTTGTGCTACGCGATTGCGAAGGGGAAATATGAGGCTGGAGCTGGATTGTACTATGCGAACATGAGGGTAGGATCGCAAACGCAAAGGATTGGGTGGACTGGCCTTCACGAATGTGGCAGACCCCACGCGAACACGTAGTGTTGGGGGAAGTCTGGGGAAGGCAAGTGGTCCTTCATCGCGAACGCGACACATGGGACGCGAGCATGGAGGCTTGGCTGGGAAATGCCTTCACGGACGTGATAAGGGCCTCGCAAACGCGATAAGGGCCTCGCAAACGCGATAAGGGCCTCATGAACGTGATAAGGGCTTCGCGAACGGGAAGGCCAACATGCTTGTGCACTTCGCGAACGCGGCAAGTGCTTCTTGAATGCGAAGAACACCTGACGCCCCGTTAAATAAAAGCGGAAAGTCAGGATTTCATTATATTTAACCATTTTTGAAGCCTAGAGCTCGGATTAGAGAGGTTTTTGAACATATTTTCATCCCAACTTCATTGGTAAGTTCTTTTTTACTAGTTTTGATGTATTTCTATAATCACCTATTAATTTTTAACCTTAAATTTAGTGATTTCAAAGGAAAAATTGGGGGTTTTGGGTAGAATTTAGGAAATTAGTAAATTAAGATTTAGACCTCGAATTGAGGTCGAATTTCGAAACAAATAATATAGCTGGGCTCGAGGTGAATGGATAATCAAAAATTGGTTTGAATCTCAAATTTTGACCAAGCGGGGCCTGGGATTTACTTTTGTTGACTTTTTAAATTTAGTTAAAGATTGAACATTTTTCACTCGTGGGTAGTTTCAAAAGCTTATTTTGAATGTTTGAACTATATTTGGCTTGATTCGATTGATTTGGAGGCTTATCCTAAAGGAAAAGCCATTATTGATCATTGATTTGGTTGCGAAAAAGGTAAGTGACATGGTTAACCTAGACTTGAGGGAATTAGAACTTGATTGGTCCATTTGCTACTTGATTTAAGTGTGGGGACGACGCATATGCAAGGTGATGAGTGTATATACGTTGTCATGGGTTAAACATGCAGGTTAGGATTTTTCATGCCTTCATTTAATCCATGTTATTATGTGTTAAATGCTTTAATTGTTACTTGCCGTTGTTAAATTCGTGCCTTTATTTGTTACATGCCTTAATTTACTATATGTTTCCATGTATCCGTGCTTTAAATTATTGGCTGCCTTAACTTGCTTTATGACTTTGTGTGTTGTTAGATAGCCACTTTTATCAGTTTTATGTCTTTAATTATGTAATTCCCTTATTGCGTTTCATTGTGAGATATGCTGTAGTTGGTTGCAGTTTGTACATTCATGGTATTAATATTTGGGATCGGGTTGCATGCTGCAACGGATATTAGTATTATTGTTTGGGATCGGGTTGCTCACCATAATGGTATTGGTATTTTTATGATATTTATGGATCGGGTTGCGCGCCGCAACAGAGAAGACATGTTATGACTATTCTTGTTTGTTGGTTCTCTATCTGTGTTGTGTTGTGAATTCAAGTATTGACGATATTCTGGGGCCCTCTATTACGTAATTATGTTCCGCTTTTCATGTTAATACTTGTTTTCTCTATTATGTTATTATTTCATTTATACTCGTACAGGTTTATAGTGAGTGCCTTGTTATAGCCTCGCACTACTTCGTCGAGGTTAGGCTCGGGACTTACAGATTACATGGGATCGGTTATACTCATACTATATTTTTGCACTTCTTGTGCAGATTCTGGTATTCGTCCCAGCAGCAGTTAGTGGAGGGTCGCGCGTACTATCTTTACACGGAGACTTGAGGTAGAGCTGCATAGCGTTTGCAGACCCTGAAGTCCCCTTATTATTTTCTTGTACTATTTATTTCGTTTAGGCAGTGTATAGTATTTTGTTTTAGTAGCTCATGCACTTGACACAAGATTTAGGGGTTTGATTAGATGGCGTATTTGTTGTATTTATTTTTAGGTTCTACAACTTTGTTTCTTATTCAACTACTTTTATTTAAAATGAATAGTTGAGTACTAATGGTGGCTTGCCTAGCAAGTGGCGTTAGGCGCCATCACGGCCCCGAGGTTGGAATTTTGGATTGTGACAAGTTAGTATCAGAGCACTAGGTTATCTAGATCTCACAAGTCATGAGCAAGCTTAGTAGAGTCGTGAGGATTGGTACGGAGACGTATGTACTTATCTTTCAAAGGCTATAGGGATTTAGAAAAATATTTACTTCTTTCTTTCTCTATCATGCGACTTTATTCTATCATTGAGTTTGAATCATTCCATTCGTATTATCTCACAGATGGTGAGGACACACACAACATCCATAGCCGATCAGGAGTCGGAGCCCCAGGTTGCAGCCACTACCAGGGGTAGGGGCCGGGGCCGAGGTAGGGCCATAGACAGAGGTAGACTCAGCCTAGAACACGCGCAACAGCACCTATAGCAGAGCCTAAGATCGAGTAGGAGGAGGAGATCCCTGTTCAGAATGCGCTAGTTGAACCAGCTCAGGTCCCGAAGGAGTTTATTGCTACCCCGATACTTCAGAAGGCTCTACTCCGCCTAGTGATCCTTATGTAGAGGGTGGCCCAGGCCTGTGTGTTCCCCATCAAACCAGCCGTCTCTCAGTTTAGGGAGGAGCCCAAACTCTTGCCACTCACACTCTAGAGCAGATGGCTCACGGATATCAAACTCCGACAGTTCCGCTAGTTGGAACAGTTTAGACTGTTATTGCTACATAGTCCAGGGAAGAACCCATGATGTCGTCTGAAGGGTTGAAGAGATTGGACAAGTTCATCAAGCTATTTCCTATTCGATTTGGTGGCACACCTTCTAGGGACCCACAGGATTTCTTAGACTGTTGGCATGAGGCATTGTGCAACATGGGCATAGAGGAGTCCAATGGAGTCGACTATGTAGTATTTCAGATGCATGGCTCCGCCAAGAGGTGGTGGTAGGAGTATGTTTAGGGCAGACCAACAAGTTCACCTCCACTCACTTGGGATCAGTTCTTACAGCTATTCTTGGAGAAGTTCATCCCCTTCACTTTGAGAGAGGACTACCGCAGCTAGTTTGAGTGCCTCCGACAGGGTAGCAATATTGTTACCTAATATGAGACTAGATTCATGGATTTATCTCTCCATGCAGTTGTCTTTATCCCTACTGAGAGAGAGAGGGTGAGGAGATTTATAAATGGCTTTACTTATGGTAGCAGGCTACAGATGGCCCGAGAGACTAAGGATGATATTTCTTTCACTCGAGTTGTAAAGATCGCTAGGCGGATTGAGAGGATTCGTGGTGAGAGTAGGGAGGCGGCATCTGAGAAGAGGCCTCATCATTTTGGTGGTTTCAGTGGTGACTCATTTAGAGGCAGGGGTTAATTTGGTAGAGTCCATCCTATCAACCCGGTTCCGTCAGCACTTCAGGCATCCCACGGTGCTTCGAGCAGTCTTGGTTCTTATGGGTCTCATCATGAGCAGCTAGCCTACAGTACACATTTAACTCCAAGCATTGCACCACTGATTCAGAGCTATCACAATGGTTATCCGGACTGTCAAGGTCAATCCCAAATTCAGAAGCCACGCTAGCCGAGAGAATGCTTTGAGTGTGGAGGTATAGGTCATATTATGAGGTATTGTCCCAGACTTCAGAGCAGTATGTCGCAATAGGGTACTCGTGCCATGATTCTGGAACCGATTACTCCGTCGCCCGCTTAGCCAACTAGAGGCAGGTTCAGGCAGTCCGGGGTGGTGGCAGGCCATTAAAGGTGCAGGTCAGCTAGGGAGAGGCCGTTCGAGAGGTGGGGATCAGACTGGTGGGGCTCAGCCTCATTTATATGCATTCCTGGCTAGACCTGAGGCAAAGTTGTTTCGGTCATCACAGGTATTGTTCTGGTTTGCCATAGAGGTGCATCAATTTTATTTGATCCAGGTTCCACATTGTCACACCCCAAAACCGGGGAGCACGACCGGCGCTCAACCGAGTGAACCCGACCGAGCAAGCCTGTTAGATTTCCTTCTACCCAACTCATCCATGAATGGAGATAATACATATTTTCGTTAATTAGACAATAAGGTGATCATGTCTACAATACCAATTCATTACCATTAGTTACTCCATTAATAAGTCTCAAAACACACACACACCCCTTCATGGTTCAAAGTGGAACAAGTGATTTAATCACAACACAACTTGTTTAACATTCTAAACACCCATACACAATCCACACTTAGTCTACGGAGCCTCTAAAAATACCAAAGAGTACAATGATAGTGCCGGCAACAACGCCCCGACTATACCTTAAAACACATACGAAATAAAAGATGCACAACCCCGGAATGAGATGGGGCTCACCAAGTCAGCTGGAAAGAATGAGCACTGTTGTCACTGGTCAGTATCCTCCACTGTGGAACCACCTGCATCCATTAAAGATGCAGCGCCCCCGGCAAAAGGGACCTTAGTACATGTCGAATAGTAATAGTATGAAAACCAAACACCAATTTAAGAACTCGGAAATACAATATGAACATGATGAACCAGAGCGACAATAGAATAACATAGATAGTCGGTCAAACCAAAACAAGCTTATTAAGAGTTGTCATCAACATTTATAGAATTCAAGGTGAGATCCTCTATAACCATTTTCACACAAAGCGGCCCCGTCGCCTCACCCCAATGTATGCAGGTGGAGGTGTAATCATAATACCAACACTCTACTCAAGAGGCCCTGCCGCCTCACCCCAATATATGCGGGTGGAGGTGTAAACACAATACCCATTTTCACACAAGCGGCCCCGCCGCCTCACCTCAAAATATATATGCGGGTGGTGGTGCAACAACAATACCAAAATCATACACAATGCGGCCTTGCCGCCTCACCCCAATATATGCGGGTGGAGGTGTAACCCCAATCACACTCTCTACACAATTTGGCATAATAATTTTCCACATAAATCACAACTTGGAATCATAACACGTAGATGCACAATCCATAGTTTGGAATACATCCTTAATTTATAATACAATATCATGAGAGCATTTGAAACACAAATTAAACATATATCTTTGTCACAAAACTTATTCGGAATACTCAACTTGTAATAAATATCTTGGAACTTACAAGGATATTGGGGTTCCAATTCTTAAAGAAGAGTTTAGCCAACATACCTCAATGGATCTTCCTTAAACTCTAAAATATTTTGAAATTCTTAGCAACTTCAATCTATTTTAAGAATATAACAAATTGAACCAAAATTAAGAAGATGCTCATAGTTCTAAATTTGAGCATTTTATCAAACACTAGGTGTGCATTAAGGTTTCAAGGTCCTTTTATGGAGGATTTCATCATCCCACAACCCAATGTTTACCACTTTTAGCTCAACAATATTCTTACACCCTTTGATAACACATGCATGAAAAATAAACAACTCTCATGCCCAAAATATTTCTTGCTAATTACCCATTTCTAGACAAAATTTGAAATTGAGGATTAGGGTATAGAATCTTACCTCTAGGATAAAGACCTAGTGAGTTTCCCTTCTTAATCTTCCAAAATTTGAGCAAGAGTTGAAGAACAATTATTGAGAAACATCATCTCACACTAGGGAACTCTCTCTCACTCTAAAATATCAGATTTTAGCTCAAAAATGGTCCAAAGCGTGTATTTAACGAAGTAGGGTCGGGTTTTAAAAACCCAAAAATGAAGCTCCGAAACAAGGTCTGCGGTCGCATAATTGTTGTCCAAAGCTGGCCAAATATCGGCCTGGGTCTGCGGTCACTATGCGGCCCGCAAACCTATTCTGCGGTCGCATAATGAACCGCAGAACAGTTCTGCGGTCACATAGTCGACCGCAGAATGGCATCCAAAATTGCCCCTCTCCTGTCTCACTCTGCGACCATTATGCAGTCTGCAGAGTGATTTTGCGGTCGCATAATGGACCGCAGAAACGCATTTTTCTGCCAAAATTTTTCCTTTATCCCTCAGTGCATTGTTCAACCCAAAAAGTTCGAGTCACAGTCCTCAACACGTAAAACCAATTCGGCACCACGAAACATTATTTTTTTTTGCAAAATTTTACGAGGCCTTACACACATATTCATATATATATTACCCTAATTTTCTCCATATTTGGATATGTCTCGTGATTCTATGAGTGCTCGTGTATATGTGTCCATGCCTGTTAGAGATTCCATTGTGGTATATCGTGTATATCGTTCTTGTGTGGTCTCTAGCAGAGGTTATGATACTAGGGTAGATCTTCTTTTACTCAGTATGGTGGACTTTGATGTAATTTTAGGCATGGATTATTGTCACCATATCGCGCTATTCTGGATTATCATGCTAAGACCGTGATGTTGGCCATGCTGGGATTGTCGAGGCTGGAGTGGAGAGGTTCATTGAGTTATGTTCCTAGTAGGGTGGTGTCCTTTCTGAAGGCACAGTGGATGGTTGTGAAGGGGTGCTTGGAATATTTAGCCTTTGTGAGGGATGTTAGTACTAATACTCCTACTGTGGAGTCAGTTCTGGTAGTGAAAGACTTTCCCGATGTATTCCCAGCAGACCTACCGGGCATGCCGCCTGATAAGGATATTGATTTTGGTATTAACCTGGTGAGGGGCACTCAGCCCATATCTATTCCACCATATCTCATGGCACCAGTGGAGTTGAAGGAATTAAAGGAATATCTTCTGGAGTTTCTTGATAAGGGTTTCATCACACCGAGTGTTTCGCCTAGGGGTGCTCCAGTTCTGTTTGTGAAGAAGAAAGAAGGCTGTATGAGGATGTGTATTGACTACATGTAACTGAACAAGGTTACAGTCAAGAACAAGTACCCACTACCGCGTATTAATGATTTGTTTGACCAGCTTTAGGGTGCTAAGGTATTCTCGAAGATTGACTTGAGATTGGGGTACCATCAGTTGAAGATGCAAGCTTCAGGCATTCTGAAGATGCCTTTCAGGACCTGCTATGGTCACTATGAGTTTCTAGTGATGTCTTTTGGGATGACCAATGCCCCAGCAACCTTTATGCATTTGATGAACAACGTGTTTCAACCATATTTTGATTCCTTCGTCATTGTATTCATTGATGACATATTGGTGTATTCTCTTAGCCGAGAGGATCATGAGCAGCACTTGAGGATCGCACTCCATACTTTGAAGGAGAAGAAGTTTTATGCTAAATTCTCTAAGTGGGAGTTTTGGCTTGATTCTATGGCATTTTTGGGCTATGTGGTATCTAATGAGGGAATTAAGGTGGATCAGAAGAAGATTGAGGCAGTTCGGAGTTGGCCCAGACCTTCTACCGCTACTGAAATCTGGAGTTTCCTTGGATTGGTTGGATATTATCACCATTTCGTGGAGGGTTTTCTTTTGTCACAACTCCTTTGACTAGATTGACCCAGAAGGGTGCTCCTTTTAGATGGTTCAATGAGTGTGAGGTAAAACTTCAAAAGCTCAAGACTGCATTGACTACAGCCCCAGTGTTGGTGTTGCCTACAGGTTCGAGATCTTACACCGTTTATTGTTATGCATTATGTATTGGTCTTGGCGCGGTGTTGATGTAGGATGGTAGGGTGATCACCTACGCGCTCTTATCAGTTGAAGATTTATGAGAAGAATTACTATTTGCATGACTTAGGATTGGCAGCCATTGTTCACATGCTGAAGATTTGGAGTCACTATCTGTACGACGTTCTAAGTGAGGTCTATACCGACCATCAGAGTCTCCAGCACCTGTTCAAGCAAAAGGACCTTAATTTGCGGCAGTGGAGATGGTTAGAGTTGCTGAAAGACTATGATTATCACCATATTGTATCATACGTGGAAGGTCAATGTAGTGGATGATGCATTGAGTAGGAAGGCTGAGGTCATTGGCAGTTTGGCATATTTGCCGGCAGTGGAGAGGACTATAGCCATGTATTTTCAGGCTTTGGCCAACCGGTTCGTGAAATTGGATGTTTCCGAGCCTAGCCGGGTTCTTGCTTGTGTTGTGGCACAGTCATCGTTATTGGAGCATATCAAGACTCGCTAATTTGATGTTCCTCACTTGTTGGTGTTGAGAGACACGAGGCAGCGGGGTGGTGCTAAGGAGGTTGTGATTGGAGATGATGGTGTTATGTGGCTTTAAGGCCAGATTTGTGTTCCAAATGTTGATAGGTTGAGAGAGTTAATCCTTGAGGAGGCTCACAATTCACACTATTCCATTTACCCAGGTGTCACGAAGATGTACCGTGACTTGAAAGAACACTATTGGTGGTGGAGGATAAAGAAAGATATTATTGCTTATGTCTTTCGGTGTTTGAACTATCAACACGTGAAGTACGAGCATCAGATCGGGTGGGTTGTTGCAGAGATTAGAGATACCGGAGTGGAAGTGGGAGCGCATCACGATGGATTTTGTGGTAGGTTTACCACGGACCTTGAGGAAATACGACGCAGACTGGGATATTATGGACTGGTTGACTAAGTACGCACACTTCATTCCGCTGGTGACTTCCTATTCTTCAGAGCGGTTGGCTCAGATTTACATCCGGGAAATTATTTACCTAGACGACGTGCCTATTTTCATCATTTCTGACCGAGGCACACAGTTCATATTGCATTTTTTGAGAGTCGTGCAACGTGAGTTGGGCATGCAGGTTGAGCTGAGTACTGCATTTCATCCTTAGATGGATGGACAGTCCGAGCATACTATTCAGATCTTGAAGAACATGTTATGTGCATGTGTTATTGATTTCGGAGGTTCATGGGATCAGTTTCTACCGCTCGCAGAGTTTTCCTACAACAACAGATGTCAGTCGAGCATCCAGATGGCTCCCTACGAGGCCTTATATGGGAGGCGATATCTTCGCGGATTGGTTGGTTTGAGCCCGGTGAGGCTAGATTGTTCGGCACTGATTTGGTCTGTGATGCTATGGAAAGGTTAAGGTAATTTAGGAGCTACTTCGTACAGCTCAGTCCAGGAAGGAGAATTATGCGGATCGGAAGGTTCAAGATGTTGCTTACATGGTGGGTGAGAAGGTTCTTCTCCAAGTGTCGCCTATGAAGGGCGTGATGCAGTTTGGGAAAAAGGGCAAGTTGAGTCCGAGGTTTATTGGCCCGTTTGAGATCTTGGAGAGAGTTGGGGAGGTTGCTTATAGATTGGCATTGCCTCATAGCCTACCAGGGGTTCATCCGGTATTTCACGTGTTCATGCTTCGGAAGTATCATGAGGATAGATAATATGTTTTGGACTTTAGCATGATGTAGCTTGATGAAAACTTGACCTATGAGGAAGAGCCGGTAGTTATTCTAGACCGGCAGGTCCGTAAGTTGAGATCAAAGAGTTTTCCTTCCGTGAAAGTGCATTAGAAAGGTCAGCCGATTGAGGAGGCTATATGGGAGTCCGAGTCCGATATGCAGAGTAGATACCCACACCTTTTTACTAGTCCAGTTACTTTTCTATGTCCATTCGAGGATGAACGTTTCTTTTAGAGGTGAAAAATGTGGCAACCCGATAGGTCATTTTGAGTACTAGCCTTAATTTTTGTGCTCTAAGACCTCTTATAGATTCATTTGATGTTTATTGATTTACGTGCATGGTCCATGTCATTTTTCGGAAAGCTTTTACGTAATGTTTTGAAGAAAAAGTGAATTTTGACGTGAAATAAGGCTAGAGTTGACCACGGGTTATCGTTTGTGGTAAACGATATCGAATTGGTATTTTGACGATTCTGGTATGTTCAAATGATATTTTTGGACTTGTACGCATATTTGGTTGGGGTCCGAGGTGACCCGATCGCGTTTTGGCGCATTATGTGAAAGATTATGAAAAATGAGTTTTCAAGTTGAAATCTTAAGTTTTGATGATCGATTCTTATTATTTCATGTTATTTTGATGATTCGAAGAAACGAGCAATTTTATATGATGTTATTACACTTGTTTGCATGTTTGGATTGGAGCCCGGGGGGTTCGGGTGAGTTTCGGATTAAATTCGGACCATATTTAGACTTGTGAGTTTGCTGGTTTTTCTGTTGGTGTGTCTGTGCTTCGCTGAACGCGAGGGTAGGCTTGCAAATGCGAAGGCTTGGGGGGACTAGCCTTCATGAATGCGGTAGACCCCACGTGAATGCGTAGTGTTGGGGGAAGGTCTGGGGAAGGCAGGTGGTCCTTCATCGCGAACGCAACACATGGGATGTGAACACGGAGGCTTGGCTGAGAAATGCCTTCGCGAACACGATAAGATCTCCGCGAACGCGAAGGCCAAAGGGCCTGTACACTTAGCGAATGCGAAAAACACTTGACACCCAGTTAATAAAAGGTAAAAGTCGGGATTTTATTATATTTCACCATTTTTGAAACCTAGAGCTCGGGTAAGTGCTTTTTAACTAGTTTTGATGTATTTCCATAATCACCTATTGATTTGTAACCTTAAATTTATTGATTTCAAAGTAGAAATAGGGGGTTTTGGGTAGAATTTAAAAAATTGGTAAAATTAAAATTTAGACCTCGAATTGGGTCGGATTTTAAAATAAATCACATAACCGAACTCGGGGGTGAATGGATAATCAGAATATGGTTCGAATCTCGAATTTTGACCAAGCAAGATTAGAGTTGACATTTGTTGGTTTTTTTAATTTAGTTAAAGATTGAACCTTTTTTACTCGTGGGTAATTTCTAAATCTTGTTTTGAATTATTTAAACTATATTTGGCTAGATTTGATTGGTTTGGATTCTTATCCTAAAGGAAAAGCCGTGATTGATCATTGATTTGGTTGCGGAAGAGGTAAGTATCGTGGTTAATCTTGATTTGAGGGAATTAGGACTTGGTTGGTCCATTTGCTACTTGATTTAAGTGTGTGGATGGAGTATATGCAAGGTGACAAGTGTATATACGGTGTCATGGGTTAAGCATGCGGGTTGGGATATTTATTTGTTGTCTTCAATTATTTCATGCCTTCATTTAATCCGTATTATTACGTGTTAAATGCTTTCGTTACTTGCCTTTACTTGTTAAATTCATGCCTTTATTCATTACATGCCTTAATATGCTATATGTTTTCCCGTATCTATGCTTTAATTATTGACTGTCTTTACTTGCTTTATGACTTTGTGTATTGTTAGATAGCCAGTTTTATCCATTTTATGTCCTTAATTATGTAATTCCCTTATTACGTTTCTTTGTGAGATATGCTGTAGTTGGTTGCAGTTTGTACATTTATGGTATTATTATTTGGGATCAAATTACACGCCGCAACGGATATTGGTATTATTATTTGGGATCGGGTTGCACACCGCAATGGATATTAGTATTATTATTTAGGATCGGGTTGCACGCCGCAACGAATATTGATATGTTATTTAAGATCGGGTTGCGCGCCGTAACTGAATTGGTATTTTTATGAAATTTGTGGATCGCGTTACGCGCCGCAACAAAGAAGATGTGTTATGACTATTCTTGTTTGTTGGTTCTATATCCGTGCTGTGTTGTGAATTTGAGTATAGGTGATTTTCTAGATGCCCTCTATTATGTAATTTTGTTCTGGTTTTCATGTTAATACTTGTTTTCTCTGTTTTGTTATTATTTCATTTATATGCGTACAGGTTTATAGTGAGTGCCTTGTTATAGCCTCGTCACTACTTTATCGAGGTTAAGCCAGGCACTTATAGAGTACATGAGGTCGGTTGTACTTATACTACACTCCTGCTCTTCTTGTGCAAATTCTAGTGTTGGTCGGAGCAACAGTTAGTGGAGGCTCGCTCGTACTATCTTTACACGAAGATCGAGGTAGAGCTGCACAGCATTCGCAGACCCTGAAATCCCCTTCTTATTTTCTTGTACTGTTTAGTTCGTTCAGACAGTATATTTAAATTTCAAACCTTTATTGTAGTATTTTATTTTACTAGCTCATGTACATGTGATACCAGATTTCAGGGTTTGACTAGACGACATATTTGGAATTATTATATTTATTTTGAGGTTCTAAAACTTTGTTTCTTATTAAACTATTTTTTTAAAATTTGTTTAAAATGAATAGTCATGTACTAATATTGGCTTGCCTAGCAAGTGGACGTTAGGTGTTATCACGGCCCCGAGGTTGAGATTTCGGGTCGTGACACTTAGTTCGAGCTTTAATGGCTGATTTTCCTGGCCTCTACGGTGGTTTCATGATGGGTTGAGGTAGTTTAGTTAAGAAGAAAGGAAGAAGAGAGGCTAAGTTGTGGCTGCTTAAGCTCCCTACTATGCTACTCTAAGGTTTCTTGGGTTTTTTTACAAAGAAAGAAAATTAGGCTGAAAAAATGACCTCATGCGCTCAAAGTTTTGTTAGCGAACACGCATATGCCATATTAGCAATATATGTTTACTTTATATATTTAATAACTACTTGAAGTGTCTAAATGGTGAAAGGATAAGTTGAGGTGCATGTCTGGTCGTTATGGACAACTCAAAGAGGTCGTTTATGTATTTCACATAAATTATATACATATGTTTACGGATGCACGTACACTACATATAATATATACGAGGTATACAGTACAATTATTTGACTTTCGCTCAAAGAGTCTTTTATATACTCCATGTTTATGTGACATTATTTGCTTTTCGAGATTCAAACTCCTTCCTAATTTTAACCGTGCATTTGAATACAGAATCTTTTATTTTTTTGAAATAAAATTTACATATTTGGAAACTATGCAAAAAGTACTATAATCATAATAATTAATAATTCAAAATATTTAAAAGGCATATAAAAACGATCAAAATATAATTCGTTTGATACTCGAAATCCGAACAACGTCACATAAATTGGGAGTTTTTTCCTTCTTGGTTCCCTCTCCTTAATTTCCCAATAACCATTTTTTGTCTTAACGCCATAACCTCTCTAATTTCCTATTACTTTAAATTTTTAATTTGGTAATAGTCTTTCAATGGAGCAAAAAAAAGTCTATTGTTTAAAGAAAATAGTTCAAATGCTACTTATTGCCTACGTAAAAATGGACTTTTTAGTCTATAACCCTAAAGCTAACAGAATACATAAAAAAAATTGCGTTAAATTTAAAAGATTTTCTCATTTACAATTTGTTGACGACAAAATCAGTTGCTGCTATATAGCTCTTCTACTTCTGAATTTGTTCTTTTTTCTCTGCATACTGTAAATAAAAATCCAAGAAGACCATTTGCAAATTCTATTACATTTTCAAAATTTCTAATTTTGATTTTTTTCCATATAAAGATGAAATGGAGAAAAATAATCTTCACCTTTTGTTTACCCGTAAAATGATACAATTAAATTTATACGTAGTTTCTAGACAAATGAATTAATTTGATCCTGAAATAATGCAATAATTGAAGAAATATACAATATTTAGCCTTGAAATGTAGATGAAATATTAGAGATGATAGTTCCGGGAACAAGGTTTCCGGGCATAGCAATGATGAGATCAAAAAGCGGAAAAGTAAGATTGTATTAAGTTTTATATAGAATGTGGTGTAAGTTTTGCCAGAAAATTCGTATCTTTTACAATGATAACTACGCTCACTATTTATAGTTGTATCTAGGGAAGGAGGTCTTAGGATCGTGCCCTCCTTTAATGTCAATTATGAGGGTCATTGATGAAGATGTGATGGTGAATATAAATTCCAAGTTCTCTGAAACGGGTCGTCGCCCTTAATGATGTAGAATATTCCTTATTAAATGCTACGGGTGTAGAGCATTTCATACACCTTTATGAACGTTATCCCTTCCGGTGAGAGGCGGAATGGTTGCGTTCCCTCTTCTGCCATCCCTGTCTAGGGTTCCACATGTTTTTCTTTTAAATGACTGTGTGTCACATCATATTTCACCCTCTACAGATAGTCCCCCTGCTTTCCGGTGATATAATTTTGTCTTACCGGAAAGTTGGTAGAAACACTCTTTTGGCGTGAATTACTATAACTCCCTCTGAAGGCTTCTGACGGCTGATTAGACGCATGTCTCTCTGCATTTAATGCCCCGAACACGCGTCATCCCACGATTCAGCACAACTTTTGCCGATTATCGAGGTAATCATGGCTATGAATTTTGCCGCAAAAAATTTACTTATACGCATCATTTTTTTCCTTTGCACTTCATATTTTCTCGAACTTCTGATTTGCATCTTTGTTCTCCAGCCTTTCTCTAATTCTCTTCGAACAAAAACCTTTTCCTTCTTCTTATTCAATGGCTTCTTCCTCCAAGAGTGTCGGTTCTTCAAAGAACAAGAACAAAGCAGAGGACTCTGCTCATCCAACGGTGGGTTCCATCATCCCAAGGAGACTCAGTTCCACGAAGGACTTAGAAGAGAAATTCCCTACTGCTAACCCTCGTACATGGGATGTTAGTAGGTACCCTTCTTTCATTCGTCCTTCCAGTATTCCTGTTGAAGGAAGACTGTCGATGCCATGAATTGGATATCATTGCTCCTGATCCATCAGAGTGAGTGACCCTTCCCAAGGAAGGTTTTACATACTTTTACACGTATCCCTTTACTTTGGGTGCATTTTCTTTCAGTGGAGAGCTTGATTCCATGATTGCGGAGTTTTGCCTTCACTTCCAGGTGTGTTTGGCACAGGTAAGTCTTTCAGTATGGAGGACGATAGCCTGCCTTTGACGCTTGTTCCATGAGACTGGAGAGGTACTAACCTTAGCTCATATGATGAATCTCTATTCTCCCAAACACTTCTTTACGGAGTCCCCGGCCGGAGGATTTACAACTGAAGAGAAAACACTCCTCTGCGATCGGGGAAAAGAATAAGAGGGCAAAGATTGATGCCCTCGAGTCATCTCTGGTGGCGATGGTAACTGGTCCTCCTTTCGGGCCGGTCATATACTATGTGATGATTGATGATTGATGATGATGAAGAAGCTCATGATAAGGGAGCTTCCCTACATAGAAGACAACGATCCTCATCATCTCAACAGGATGCTCGACCTGTTAAGAGAGTTACACCAATCGAGGACGATTACTCGGCAATTTGGGGAGAGTTTGATTTTGTAGATAATATCAACTCTCATTTTCAGGCCCCAATTGTTGTGCCCGGTACTGCGGGGTTGAGTATCGGGTCCTTGCCGTCTTTGGTTGGCGAGCATCCAACAACCAGTATTGCATTTGATGCAGTTGTTTCTCACTCTTCAACTCCATCAGCTTCATCTACATCTTCACCAATACCAACAATTACGACATCACTTCCATCTTTATCCACTCTTCCACCAGCAGTTGCTACATCGCCTCCACCGGCCGTACCTTACCATGAAGAGGGTATTCCTCTTCCAAAGTCCCCGGTTCATGGGAATTTGGGGCAAAATTATGCTGTCCTTTCTGAAGATCCACAAAGGAGGAGGAACGTTACTCTTTCGGTCTCTACCGGATGTAACTTGCTATCCCGGCCGGTGGAGATTGCTAATTATCTGAAGCCTTTGGCTTCAGAGAAAGACTGGAAAAATATTCAGGCACTCTCGTAGAGTGTTTGTTGAACAACGTCATGCACAATGCCGCAGCGGTACGTTTCTTTCTTCCTTTGTTATTTCTTTTACTTTTGCATGAATGTATTCTAGGTTTTACTTCTTCTTGTTTTGTAGGCTAACTTTCTTGCTTCTGAGGGCCTTCAGAGGTTGATTCATGAAAAAGAGGAACTTACTTCTGAACGGAATCAACTTTTGGTGGAATAGGACGGAACTATTCTCCGCCTCTCGTAACTGGAAACCAAAGCTACTGAGATCGTTATTTTGGAGGCACGTTTACAGCAAAGCGAGCAAGAAGTGGTAACCCTTAGCCAAAATATTGGCCCGCTGAGGGTTAGATTTGATGAAGATAAGGCCAAATGGGCTGAAGTCCAGGACGTCGTTCTTGCTGCAACCGAGCGCGAGGCTGCCTCCGCTGAAAGAGTGATTAACTTAGAGGCAGCCTTGAACTCCAAAATTGAAGAACTTACTGCTGAGGTCGGTTGTACTCATACTACACTCCTACTCTTCTTGCGCAAATTCTGGTGTTGGTCGGAGCAACGGTTAGTGGAGGCTCGCTCGAACTATCTTTACACAAAGATTGAGGTAGAGCTGCACAGCATTCGTAGACCCTGAAGTCCCCTTCTTATTTTCTTGTATTATTTAGTTCATTCAGACAATATATTTTAATTTCAAACCTTTATTGTAGTATTTTATTTTAGTAGCTCATGTACTTGTGATACCAGATTTCAGTGTTTGACTGGGCGACATATTTGGAATTATTATATTTATTTTGAGGTTCTACAACTTTGGTTCTTATTAAACTAAATGAATAGTTGTGTACTAATATTGGCTTCCCTAGGAAGTAGACGTTAGGCGTCATCATGGCCCCGAGGTTGAGATTTCAGGTCGTGACACTTAGTTCGAGCTTTAATGGCTGATTTTCCTGGCCTTTACGGTGGTTTCATGATGGGTTGAGGTAGTTTAGTTAAGAAGAAAGGAAGAAGAGAGACTAAGTTATGGCTGCTTCAGCTCGCTACTATGCTACTCTAAGGTTTCTTGGGGTTTTTACAAAGAAAGAAAATTATGCTGAAAAAATGACCTCATGCGCTCAAAGTTTTGTTAGCAAACACGCATATGCCACATTAGCAATATGTGTTTACTTTATATATTTAATAGCTACTTGAAGTGTCTAAATGGTGAAAGGATAAGTTGAGGTGCATGTCTGGTCGTTATGGACAACTCAAAGAGGTCGTTTATGTATTTCACATAAATTATATACATGTGTTTACGGATGCACGTACACTACATATAGTATATACGAGGTATACAGTACAATTATTCGACTTTCGCTCAGAGAGTCTTTTATATACTCCCTGTTTATATGACATTTTTTACTTTTGGAGATTCAAACTTCTTTCTAATTTTAACCGTGCATTTGAACATAGAATGTTTTATTTTTTTGAAATAAAATTTACATATTTGGAAATTATGAAAAAAGTACTATAATTCATAATAATTAATAATTTAAAATATTTAAAAGGCATATGAAAACGGTCAAAATATAATTCGTTTGATACTCGAAATTCGAACGACGTCACATAAATTGGGAGTTTTTTCCTTCTTGGTTCCCTCTCCTTAATTTCCCAATAACCATTTTTTGTCTTAACGCCATAACCTCTCTAATTTCCTATTACTTTAAATTTTTAATTTGGTAATAGTCTTTCAATGGAGCAAAAAAAATGTAGTTCAAATGTTACTTATTGCCTACGTAAAAATGGACTTTTTAGTCTATAATCCTAAAGCTAACAGAATACATAAAACAATTACGTTAAATTTAAAAGATTTTCTCATCTACTATTTGTTGACGACAAAATCAGTTTCTGCTATGTAGCTGCTTCTACTTCTGAATTAGTTCTTTTTTCTCTGCATACTGTAAATAAAAATCCAAGAAAACCATTTGCAAATTCTATTACATTTTCAAAATTTCTAATTTTGATTTTTTTCCATATAAAGATGAAATGGAGAAAAATAATCTTCATCTTCTGTTTACCCGTAAAACGGTACAGTTGAATTTATGCGTGGTTTTTAGACAAGTGAACTAATTTGATCCTGAAATAATGCAATAATTGAAGAAATGTACAATATTTAGCCTTGAAATGTAGATGAAATAGTAGAGATGACAGTCCCGGGAACAAGATTTTCGCGCACAATAATGATGAGATCTAAAAACGGAAAAGTAAGATTGTATTAAGCTTTATATAGAATGTGGTGTAAGTTTTGCCAGAAAATTCGTATCTTTTACAATGATAAATGCGCTCACTATTTATAGTTGTATCTAGGGAAGGAGGTCCTAGGATCGTGCCCTCCTTTAATGTCAATTATGAGGGTCATTGATGAAGATGTGATGGTGAATATAAATTCCAAGTTCTCTGTAACGAGCCTCGCTCTTAATGTTGTAGAATATTTCTTATTAAATGCTACCGGGTGCAGAGCATTTAATACACCTTTATGAACGCTATCCCTTTCGATGACAAGTAGAATGGCTATGTTCGCTCTTCCGCCATCCTTATCTAGGGTTCCACGTGTCTTTCCTTTAAATGACTATGTATCACATCATATTTCACTCTCTACAGATAGTCCCCCTACTTTCCGGTGATATAACTTTGTGTTACCGGGAAGTTGGTAAAAACACTCTTTTGGCGTGAATTACTATAACTCCCTCTGAAGGCTTCTGGCGGCTGATTAGACGCACGTCTCTCCGCATTTAATATCCCAAACACGCGTCATCCAACGATTCAGCACAACTTTTGTCGATTATCGAGATAATCATGGCTATGAATTTTGCCGCCAAAACTTTACTTATACGCATCATTCTTTTCCTTTACACTTTATATTTTCTCGAACTTCTAATTTGTATCTTTGTTCTCCATCCTTTCTCTAATTCTCTTCGAACAAAAACCTTTTCCTTTTTCTTATTCAATGGCTTCTTCCTCCAAGCGTTCCGATTCTTCAAAGAACAAGAACAAAGCCGAGGACTCTACTCATCCAACTGTGGGTTCCATCATCCCAAGGAGACTCAGTACCACAAACGACTTAGGACTTAGAAGAGAAATTCCCTACTGCTAACCCTCGTACATGGGCTGTTAGTAGGTACCCTTCTTCCATTCGTTCTTCCAGTATTCCTGCTGAAGGAAGACTGCCGCTGCCATGAGTTGGATATCATTGCTTCTGATCTATCTGAGTGAGTAACCCTTCCCAAGGAAGGTTTTACATACTTTTATGCATATCCCTTTACTTTGGGTGCATTTGTTTTCAGTGGAGAGCTTGATTCAATGATTACGGAGTTTTGCCTTTGCTTCCAGGTGTGTTTGGCACAGGTAAGTCTTTCAGTGTGGAGGACGGTCGCCTACGTTCGACGCTTGTGCCAGGAGACTGGAGAGGAGCTAACCTTAGCTCATATAATGAATCTTTATTCTCCCAAAATCTTCCGTAGAGGAATGATAAACCTCTACAACCGTAGCAAGCATGCTTTGCTGTCTAGCATGGATGATGACAACGACCGTGGGTGGATGGAACAGTTCTTTATAGTCGCCACCAACGACATCATTCCGGCAACGGCTTCATCCTTCCGGCCGCTTGGAATTGCACTCGTAAGCTCTTTGTTTAGTACTTCCTTTTAATATAAAATTTTCTATAGCCATATTGATCCTCCATCCTTCATTTGTTTCAGCAACTCGATTGATCCTACCAGTGATGGAAGGCTTGGACCGGTGGGTTCAAAAGATCATGGACGTCACGATGCTCGAAACTCGTTTGTGGAAAGAACTGGCCCTTATATACGGGTGGAAGGCCAAAAAACATGGTAATTTTAACTTACCTTGCTTCTATTTTTTGGTATATGGAGAACTTGTTGAACCATTCTGACTTGTTCACGAAATTAGGTCTACCTGCGGGCTCTGTTATTGTCCCGGAGGAGGACGTCTTCGCTGATCTTGCTGATGCAGCGAGCCTGCTTCAGGAGGTACTTACTCAAACAGGTATCTTCGGGCCTATTTCGGGCGCAAACACTTCTTTATAGAGTCCCCGGCCAGAGGATTTACAACCGAAGAGAAAACACTCCTCTGCGATCGGGGAAAAGAATAAGAGGGCAAAGATTGATGCCCTCGAGTCATCTCTGGTGGCGATGGTAACTGGTCCTCCTTTCGGACCGGTCATAGACTATGTGATGATTGATGATTGATGATGATGAAGAAGCTCGTGATAAGGGAGCTTCCCTACATAGAAGACAACGATCCTCATCATCTCAACAGGATGCTCGACCTGTTGAGAGAGTTACACCAATCGAGGACGATTATTCGGCAATTTGGGGAGAGTTTGATTTGGTAGATAATGTCAACTCCCGTTTTCAGGCCCCAATTGATGTGCCCAGTACAGCAGGGCTGAGTACCGCGTCCTTGCCGTCTTTGGTTGGCGAGCATCCAATAACCAGCACTGCATTTGATTCAGCTGCTTCTCACTCTTCAACTCCATCAGCTTTATCTACATCTTCACCAATACCAACAACTGCAACATCACTTCCATCTTCATTTACTCTTCCACCAGCAGTTGCTACATCGCCTCCACCGGCCGTACCTTACCATGAAGAGGGTGTTCCTCTTCCAAAGTCCCCGATTCATGGGAATTTGGGGCAAAATTATGCTGCCCCTTTTGAAGATCCACAAAGGAGGAGGAACGTTACTCTTTCGGTATCTACCGGATGCAACTTGCTATCCCGGCCGGTGGAGCTTGCTAATTATCTGAAGCCTTTGGCTTCAGAGAAAGACTGGGGAAAAATTCAGGCACTCTCGGTAGAGTGTTTGTTGAACAACGCCATGCATAATGCTGCAGCGGTACGTTCCTTTCTTCTTTTGTTATTTCTTCTACTTTTGTATGAATGTATTCTAGGTTTTACTTCTTGTTTTGTAGGCTAACTTTTTTGCTTCTGAGGGCCTTCAGAGGTTGATTCGTGAGCAGGAAGAACTTACTTCTGAATGTAATCAGCTTTTGGTGGAACAGGACGGAATTGTTCTCTGCCTCTCGGACCTGGAAACCAAGGTTACTGAGGTCGTTGTTTTGGAGGCTCGTTTCCAGCAAAGCGAGCAAGAAGTGGTAACCCTTAGCCAAGAAATTGGCCCGCTGAGGGTTAGATTTGATGAAGCCAAGGCCAAATAGGTTAAAGTCCAGGACACCATTCTTGCTGCAACCGAGCGCGAGGCTGCCTCCACTGAAAGAGTGATTAACTTTGAGGCAGCCTTGAACTCCAAATTGAAGAGCTTGCTGCTTTGGGGGCGAAACACGTCCAGCTAGAAGAGAAGTACAGGAAAACTATCGAGCATAATAGGCTCTTTAGTTCAACTGTCTGCGACCTTGATGTCATCCTCAAATCTGCTAGGTCCTCTCGGGAAAACCTTTTTGTTGAGGTAACATAACTCAAAGAATAACTCAAGCGCCAAGAGGCTTCCCTCGTTGTTGAAACAACTTACGCCATGTACAGCTTGAGGAGAAAAACCTTGAAAGAGGCCAAAGCTGGTGTCATTGACTTTGATGCCGAAATTGCTAAAGCACGCGACCTTGAGTTAGTTGCTAAAAGTGGACTCCCATCGAGGTCTGATGTACCCGGCCCTTCTGGTTCTAGTTCCAAGTTTTTGGGAACTAGAAAAGGATCGGAAGATGATGATGCCGATGGCCAAACTAATGAAAATGTTGAGCCACCGGTGGACCTACCTACTTTTCTCGGGGATGCAGACACTCCTCTTCCTCCTGGTTCTGGAGGTACTGCAGTTTAGCTTTTCTTTTCTTTTTCCCATTTTGTACTTTTACCGTTTTGGTACGTTCTTGTAAATAAATAGATATTTTTGCTCAAGTATTATTTAAGTTTTACTTTTGTTTGAATATCCATGCAAGTCTTTAACCTTTGCATTTGCTTGAGAATTCTGCGGACGTTTTCCTGTTTGTGCTTTACTATGTATTGTCTCGGATGCATTTTCCTCGAATCACTTTGGTTCCGAGCATTATCCCTTTTACGCGAGGGTTTCTGTAAGTATTTGTGCAAGTTTACTTTTTGCGTCTTTTTTTTTTTTTGACAATCCACTAGGCAAGTGCCTAGGGCTGGTTTTTTATAAATAGAAATCCAAGAAAACAACAAAGAATATCAGGAGGTCTTACATGATGAAATAGATAAAATTTGACAAATACATAGATCGTATTATCAATTTTGGGCTTATGATACCCAAAATGGATATTACATTGTGATCTAGTGTAGAAATAGAATATAAAGCATAAAATATGTAAAAATACTAGAGTATTACAAATGTATCGATTTTCTTTATTTGCGCGCACTTGTTTGGCATTATGACCCGTCGTGGTGTAATTCTCAGTATTTGTGTATTCCATATCCACTGCTAACATATCCCTCATGTGATAGAATCTGCATTCTATTGGTGTTGCAATATGTTGTCTCGAACTGTGGCCATCATCTTTTTCCAGCACTGCCCAGCAGTAGATGCTAGTGCTGACTGTCCATTTTTACGTCCAAATGTCACGCATGATGCTTGTTTGAAAGTGTGACATTCCCCCCAACTTATCTTCATTGTACACCCTACTTGATGCATATGATAAGCTGCTCCATCTGGTACTTTTCAAAGCATCCATACGACCTGTTGAAGAACCCAGTGTCGTGCATGAAAGACTGGGCAGCTGTTGTAGTTTGCCTGGTTTGATGACAATCTCGTGTGAATTGCAGGCGCCTTCTTTTGATTTTTTTATGTCAATCCATTCATGGTATATTGAGCTTGTGAAATGTGATGTTGTTTTGGGCCCTTTTCTTCTGTTGCAAAGTTGTTTCCTTAGCAGCTTTTGTACAGACAACACGCTGAAGCTGTTTGTCTTCATTTTCCTCTTGATCTTCGATTTCCTGTTTGTGCGTATTGAGAAACACAAAAGTGTCCTGCTGCTGCATTCATTCCAGTTAACAGAATCAAAGGCCTTCACTTCATTTTTGCATGATCTCCTTCCGTGCGTTGCTGTATTCTTTGCTTCAAAATCCTCCTGAGTTGTTCTATAATTATGTCGCATTGAAATAAACACCCAGTTTGGATCTGTTGTTTCCAAAAAATCTTTCCAAAATTGCCTTGTGGATTGTCTTCGGTTGCATTTTTCCTCGAAGGGTTTTTGATTTCGGGCATAAATTCTTCCGAAACCAATCCTTTAACGTGAGGGTTTCATAAGTATTTGCACAAGTTTATTTTTTGCGTCTTTACGTGTATGTCTTCGGGTGCAGTTTTCCTCGAAGGACTTTTGATTTTAGGCATAAATTCTTCCGAAACTAACCCTTTAACGTGAGGGTTTTCATAAGAGAGGGCCCTCTTATGTTTACGGTGCTCTTGAAGAGGATGTCTCCTATTCATTGTGGCACTAACATTTGAAGTACTTGTTTAACTTTCAAATGACAAAGTTAGTTCATCGTTCAGACAAGAAACAAGATAAAAATAAAAGGATTTCTCTTCATATAATTCCTTCTATTTTCAAAAGTACACAAGCATTTATAATACTAAGAAATTTCCATTACTTGTGGCTAGCGTTTATTATGCTAAAAAGAAATTGTCATTACTTACGTCTATCTTGTACAACTTGTTTCTACACGGACTGGCTGCGCAGTCCCCGGTCTCGATGATGCATTTGGTTTCCGGATTTTCGTTTCCCGGTTGATGTGGCAGTCAATATTGTCGTATCCTCATATCATTCCCCCTATTGTTCGAATGTGAAGAATATAAATTGGAACACTAGAAGTCTTGTGTCTTCAAAGATCCCACCAATTAATTGCTAGATAATCCTTAACTCGGCAACATACCTTACTTCCCCTTGGGAATCCATGCTATCGAGAGAAAGAATATCTAACAATCCAATAGTGGTTTGTGCTCGTGAATGGTCGGGTAACCTCTATTCGGTAGCAACTTAACTTCCTAGTGGGAATTTGCTATCGAACTAAAGATTATCTAACTGTTCCCGAGTGGAAGCTTGTTTGTTTGCCTTGCTATCAAAAGTCTTATTGTTGTTGTCTTCGTAGTATACTTTCTATTGATGCCTCATTAAAAATCTTGCCAGAAAAACCCAATGGGGACAAAAACTGAACGAAGGGAAAAAGAGTACAGCACATACTTTCCGCTTGAGTAATGTTCATCGGCAATAATATCTTTTGACGTATGCCACGTTCCAGTTGCTAGGCAACCTATCTCGATTTTGGTTCTCCAACTCGTATGAACCTTTCTAAGTGATAGCTGAAATCCGGTATGGACCTTCCCACGTTGGACCTAGCTTCCCCGCGTTAAGTTCCTGTGTATTTTGGGCTACTTTCCTCATAACCAAATCTCCTACTTTGAAATAACGGAGGTTGGCTCTTCGATTATAATGTCGCTCCATTCTCTGCCTTTGAGCTGTCATTCTTACACGCGCCAAGTCCCTGCGTTCCTCGAGCAGTTCCAAGTTGATTAACATTGCTTCGTTGTTTGATTCTTCATATGCCCAAAAATATCTCAAAATGGGTTCGCCCACTTCCACCGGGATTAGGGCTTCAGCACCGTACACAAGGGAAAAAGGAGTTTCTCCTGTGCTCGATTTGGTCGTTGTTCGGTAGGCCCATAGAACTCCGGGCAATTCTTCGGGCCATTTGCCTTTTGCTGCTTCCAACCTTTTCTTGAGGTTTTGAATAATCACTTTATTTGTTGACTCCGCTTGACCATTTGGGCTTGGATGATAAGGAGAAGATGTGATCCTCCTTATCTTCAAATCTTTGATGAACTTTGTAACTTTTGCACCGATAAACTGTGTCGCATGCTATCTCTTTTGGTATTCTGAACCTACAAATTATATTTTCCCACAGGAAATCCACCACTTCATGTTCTCTGATCTTCTGATAAGGACCTATTTCCACCTATTTAGAAAAATAGTTAGTCAGAATTAAAAGAAACCTTACCTTTTCGGGAGCCGGTGGTAGCGATCCATGATGTCCATCCCCCATTTCATGAACGGCCATGGGGACAGAACATAAGGGTTGTGCCGGTTAGTGTACTAGTGGTGCGTAGCGGTGGCACATATCATATTTTTGTACGAAGTCTTTGGTGTCTTGTTCCATGCGAGGCCAGTAATATCATGCCCGTACCAACTTCAGCACCAAAGAATTTGCGCCTGAATGATTGTCACATATCCCTTCATGGACCTCTCTCATGACATAATTAGCTTCTGACGCTCCTAAGCACTGGGCCAGCGGGCCTCAGAAGGATTTTCAATACAATTGGCCTCTCTTGAATCTATAATGTGCAGCTTTGGCACGTAACGCCCGTGATGCTTTGGGGTCTTCGAGAAACTTCCCCTGCTCGAGATAGTCGATTACTTTATTTCTCCAGTCCCAAACCAGACTAGTCGAATTTACCTCATAGTAACAATCTGTATCCAGGATTGAGTTCATCACTTGCACTACCATCCCAGACTCCGATCCTTTTATTTTCATCGATGATCCTAAGTTTGCTAATGCATCCGCTTCTGCGTTATCCTTTCTCGGGATATGAGTAATTGACCATTCTCGAAATCGTGCCAAAAGAGCTTGAGCCTTTACCATGTATTGTTGAATACGTTCTTCTTTGGTATCAGATATCCCGTAGAGCTGATTTACCACCAGTTGTGAGTCACATTTGATTTCTATAACCTCGGAATCAAGTCCCCAGGCTAATTTGAGCCCTGCAATCAAAGCTTCATACTCTGCTTCATTGTTAGTTAAAGGGATCGTTCTGATGGCTTGCCTTAAGGTTTTCCCCGAAGGCGTGATTAAGACTATTTCGAGTCCGGACCCTTTTACGTTGGAAGCTCCATCCGTAAATAAGGTCCAAACCCCCGATGTCGATTCCGACACCATTACTGCCTCCTTGGTTGCCAAAGACAGTAGTGCCAAACTAAAATCGACCACAAAGTCAGCCAAGACTTGTGACTTAATTGTAGTCCTTAGTTTATATCTTTGTTGAACTCACTAATTTCGACGGCCTTTTTGGCCAATCTACCCAAGAGATCGGGTTTATCGAGGATGTTCCGTAAAGGGAAAGTAGTCACCACAGTTATCGGGTGGCATTGGAAGTAGGGCCTCAACTTCCGATCGGAGAATACGAGAGCTAAGGCCAGTTTTTCCAAATGTGGGTAGCGAGTTTCTGCTCCCGTTAAAATTTTTTAATGTAATAAATGGGAAATTGCGTACTTTCGTCCTCCCGGACTAAAACAGCACTTACCGCAACTTCTAAACCCGCGAGGAAGACTAGCAATGTTTCACCTTCTTTTGGTTTTGAGAGCAATGGAGGGCTTGATAAGTACTTCTTCAGGTCTCTCAGAGCCTGCTGGCACTTTGGTGTCCATTCGAAATTATTTTTCTTTCTGAGAAGTTTGAAGAAGCAATGACATTTTTCCGACGACCAGGAAATGAACCTGCTCAAAACTACAAATCATCCTGTGAGCCTTTGGAATTCGTTTACATTCGACAATTGTTCTGGGATATCCTTTATGGCTTTGATTTTGTCCGGGTTTACCTCAATTCCCCTTTGTGAGACCAGAAATCTCAAAAACTTACCAGAATTGACCCCGAACGCGCACTTCTCGGGATTAAGTTTCATGTTATGCTTCCTTAGGATGTCGAATATTTCTTGCAAATGCTTAAGGTGGTTACCTGCATTCAAAGACTCAATGAGCATATCGTCTATATAAACCTCCATAGTCTTTCCTATTTGCTTTTCAAACATCTTATTTATGGGTCGTTGATAAGTGGCTGCGGCGTGTTTCAACCCGAAGGGCATCGCATTGTAACAATATGTACCGAAATTCATTATAAACGAAGTCTTTTCTTGATCTTTTGGGTTCATCTTTATTTGGTTATACCCGGAATAAGCATCAAGGAAACTCATTAACTCGTGCCCGGCCATGGCATCAATCATTTGATAGATATTTGGCAGTGGGAATGAGTCTTTTGGGCACACCTTATTAAGGTCTTTATAGTCTACACGCATGCTAAATTTATTGTTATTCTTCGGAACTACTACTACATTGGCTAGCAAGTCTGAATATCTTACCTCTCGGGTCGAACCGATATTAAGCAAGCGGGTTACCTCTTCTTTGACAAATTTATTTCTGGCCTCGGCAATAGGGCATTTCTTTTGTCTTACCGGAGGTACGTTGGGATCCAAACTCAGCTTGTGCATGGCTTCTTCCGTCTGGATACCTGTCATATCCTAGTGTGACCATGGAAAACAATCGACATTAAATTTAAGGAATTCAATAAAACCTGACCTGAGCTCCGGGTGCAGTCCTGTCCCAAAATAGAATTTTCTTTCTAGGAATTCTTCGAACAATGCAACTTGCTCCAGTTCCTCCGCCGTGGACTTCGTTGCGTCCGTCTCTTCTGGAACATGGAAATACCTCGGCACCTAATAATGTTCTGACGACTCTGCTCCCGGGCTAACTTCTTCTAGCTCGGGAATAGGTGTCGGTTCCTGTAATTGCTATGCCGTGTGCTCTTTCCCTTTGCTACTAGAAACTGAAATTGCATTCATCTCTCTTGCTACTAGTTGATCACCTCTTATCTGCTTGATTCCTTCGGGCATTGGAAACTTCAGCAATTGGTGATATGTTGAGGGTATAACTTTCATCTCGTGTAACCATGGCCTTCCCAGGATGATATTGTATTCCATGTCACCATCTACTACTTCAAAAAGAGTTGTTTTCATTACTCCTTCAGCTTTCGTGAGCAGCAAAAGCTCTCCACGGGTCGTCACGCTCGCAAGGTTGAATCCGGTGAGGAGCTTTGTTGCCGGAATAATGATTCCGGTGAGTTTAGCTTGCTCCAGTACTCTCCATTGTATGATATTAGCCGAACTTCCTGGATCCACTAGAACATGCTTAATCTTAAAATCCAACACATTTAAATAAATTACCAGTGCATCGTTGTGTGGTAACAACAATCCGTCTGCGTCCTCCTCCGTGAAAGTGATATCGTCTTCCCACAGTCTTTTACTATAAGTTATTGATACTTTCGTCTTCTTCATTGCCGAAAAGGTAACCCCGTTAATCTCATTCCCTCCGAAGATCATATTGATCGTTTGGCGTGGGGGTTCTTCTCCTGCTTTTGTAGGTTCCGCATTGTCTTTGTTACGATCGTAATTATTCTTAGCTCGGTCACTCAAGAATTTTCTGACGTGACCATTCTTCAATAGTGTTGCCACCTCTTCCTAGAGGTGTCAGCAGTCCCCTGTTCGGTGGCCGTTCATCCCATGGTATTCACACCATAAGTCGGGATCCCTCTAGCCGGAATCAGATCTCATAGGTCTCGGGAATAGTGCTTCTTTAATGTTTCTCATGGCTGACCCCAACTCCACTATACTAACGTTGAAGTTATATTCCGATAACTTGGGGTAAGAAGGATCCCGAGACCCCGACGTCTCTTTATCCTGAAAGGATCTATTGTTTTGACCACGATCGGTCCCTCTGTCAACGGTGAACTTGTTTATTGCCTGAAAGTTTCTGCCATGGCCTTCGGTCCGCTCGTAAGGCAAAAACCGGCCCCTCGAAGTCCGTCTGTCTGCCTCGTAGTCATCCTTTGATTTTTCTCTGCTCTTATCCCGTCCCTTGGCTGATGATGTAGAACCGACCTGGTCATCTTCAATCCTTATCTTTGACTCGTACCGGTTGTGGACATCTGCCCAAGTTGTTGCTTGAAACTTAAGCAGGTTCTCCTTCAGCTTCCGGGAAGTGTCTGAGCTTCTCGGATTCATTCCTTTGGTGAATGCTTTATCTACCCATTCATCCGGGATAGCCTGGAGCAACATTCTTTCTTTCTGGAATCGGGTAACGAGCTCTCGTAATAATTCGGATCCTCCCTGTGAGATCCTAAATATGTCGGCCTTCCGGGCTTGTACTTTTCTGGCCCTGGCATGAGCCTTGATGAAAGAATCCGCGAGCATCTCAAAGGAATCTATGGAATGCTCGTGTAATATTGAATACCACGTTAGATCTCCCCTCGTGAGAGTTTCTCCAATTTATTTAACAACACAGATTCAATTTCATGAGGAGCTAAATCATTTCCTTTTACCGCCGTTGTGTATGTGGTGATATGCTCCTGTGGGTTTGAAGTCCTGTCATACTTAAGCATTTCAGGCACTTTGAACCGCTTTGGGATTAGTTTTGGTGCCGCACTCGGCTTGTACGGCAATTGAGTATACTTCTTCGAGTCTGGGCCTTTCAATACTGATGGCGCGCCCGGGATCTGGTCTATGCGGGCATTTACTTCCCTCATAAACCGTAAAAGTTTATTCTTGAACGGGTCGTTCTCGTTGTTCAGATCGGGTTCGTTCCCCCTAGCCCCGTCGGAGCCGACTTTACCCCTGGGAGTGTTGTTGTCGACTCTCTGCATTATTTGATTTGCGGGAACACCGGGAGGAATTGGATCTCGTCTGTTTGCATTATTCGAAGCCCCTGATAGCGCCTGCTTCAGCTCCGTCATAACCTTATCCTACCACGTGAGATGGATTAGAATGATCGCATGTTGCTCTTGCAAGACCCTCACCGCATCCACGACATGCTCCTCATCAGCATCATTGAGAGTTGTCTCCCGAACCTGTCGAGGGTTCTGCCTGTCATGCGCCGGCGTGGCATCATTTCCCTCATTGCGGGTGTCACTGATTGAATCCTCAAAATGAGGCTGATCCCCTCGAATTTTAGGGTTGTACGTGTTGTTAACAGTATTATCTGCCATTTTTTGTGATTTTTTCTAAGACAAAATAATCAAATCATGTTAGTGAAAAAGGCAAGGATCAATTTAATTGCACGGTTATCTAGGCCCTACGGTGGGCGCCAAACTGTTTACCCGTAAAACGGTACAATTGAATTTATGCATGTTTTCTAGACAAGTGAACTAATTTGCTCCTGAAATAATACAATAATTGAAGAAATGTACAATACTTAGCCTTGAAATGTAGATGAAACAGCAGAGATGACAGTTCCGGGAACAAGGTTTTCGGGCACAGCAATGATGAGATCAAAAAGCGGAAAAGTAAGATTGTATTAAGCTTTATATAGAATGTGGTGTACGTTTTGCCAGAAAATTTGTATCATTTACAATGATAATTGCGCTCACTATTTATATTTGTGTCTAGGGAAGGAGGTGCTAGCATCGTGCCCTCATTTAATGTCAATTATGAGGGTCATTGATGAAGATGTAACGGTGAATATAAATGTCAAATTCTCTGTAACGGGTCGTCGCTCTTAATGCTATAGAATATTCCTTATTAAATGCTATCGGACGTTGAGAATTTAATATACATTTATGAATGTTATCCCTTCCGGTGACAAACGGAATGGCTGCATTCGGTCTTCGGCCATCCCCGTCTAGGGTTCCATGTGTCTTTCCTTTAGATGACCACATGTCACATCATATTTCACCCTATACATCTTGATCAATCATGTTTTCCTATTTTCTGGTTGTCAAATTTCATGGAAAACAAGAATATTAATAATGTGCATCAAACAGAAGGGTGAGGTAAATTTTTCTTTTAATATTTTTCGATATATGTTTGTCTGAAAGAAGAACTTTCTTGTGGTAAAGATAGATTTGAAGCTCATAATTAGAATATAGAAAACCAAAACCCACTTTTACATGGTTTTTATGGTAAAATCAATTTAGCAAAATAAAATCAGAATATCAATGATATAGTTTAGAGAAAAAATAAGAGAAACGTTCAAGAAAATATAGAATGAAACACAAATCAACATTAAAAGGATGAGTACTTATATGAAAGATAAGAAGTTGAGGATACTAAACAGGTGCTTAAGGGAGAGACTAGTGAGATTAAGAAGAGGAGAAATGTGCTAAACTCAACTGGAACTGTGATATCTTTCATTAGTTTTACCATTAATCCGTCGTATCAACGTAACGGTCTAAAATCCCGCCTTAAGGATAGTGATGGAACCTAGTTCCTAAAAATAGGTAAGCCTATCACGTAGCAAGATCAACAAAATCAAACATCAACTTAAATAGTAATGAAAGCTGAAAAGTGTTATAACATAACTAAAAGCGGAATACAATGGTCACATAAATCTCCAAAACCCGGTAATACTGAATCATAAGATCTACAGAGAGTACACAAAAAATCTCAAAATACAACACTGTTTGGAATAAAATAATAGTAGAAAAGAAAATAATGGAAGGTGACTCGAAGGCCTACGAGCGGAACAACAGGTATACCTTGAAGTCTCCACAGCAACCAGGAATCAGCTCACTAACGACTAGTACGCTCTAAGGTACCTGGATCTGCACAAAAATGTGCAGAAGCATTATATGAGTACACCACCATCGGTACCCAGTAAATATCAAGACTAACCTCGGTGGAGTAGTGGCAAGGTTCAAGTCATGACACTCACTAGGCAAATGATATGTGCAAAGATATCAACAACTAGAAATAGGTAGAATAACACGATGCGATAACTACAATCTTATCAAAACAATAATAACAATTTAATACAGATAAAGGCTCAGTTTCCACAACCAGTCACTCAATAGAATCGTGCCCATATGGCACCTCGTGCCTACATTGTCAATCACCATCGTACGACAAGGACCTCGTGCCACAACATATATCATATCTGCACGGCAAAGACCTTGTGCCACAACATATACTACACCTATACGGTAAGACATCATGCCACAATATATATTATATTTGAACAACAAAGACCTCGTGCTATAATATATATAGCATACCCGCATGGTAAAGACCTCGTGTCGCCGCATGTATCATACCTCTGTCAACTACCAATAACATATTCAAGAGGAATTTATCAAAATATCAAATAAAGTAATGCATGATAACAACTTTCTTTTTGTTCCAATCTGTTAAGCATCCAACAACTCAACAGAATATGAGATAACAACTTCACATAGGTAAATCTATCTTGCCAACCAAATTATATAGTAACAACAAAGGCATAGAATGGTATATTAGAAATCACACAACAAATCATGTATAAATGCATGGTATACACAAAGAATGCATAAGCACAAACAGAATACCCCTTTTTCACCACCACACAAACCTCATTAATAAACACCCCCAGATCATCACATATCATCTCCATATAGCCATCCTTATCTCACCATGTGCACAACAATTAAGTAAGTGACTGCCTTGTTTCGCTACACGTGTTTTACAATCATCCCACCTTGTCTCGCCACACGCGCAGACTCGATATAATTCGCCTTGTCTCACCACACGCATTTTATCAATCATCCCACCTTATCTCGCCACATGTGCAAACCCGATATAACCTGCCTTGTCTCGCCACATGTGTAATATAAACAATAATAATAGCACGGCAAAAACCTCGTGAAAGCACCGAATAATTCACCCAACAAGTCCACATGTGCCACAATCATCACAACATAACATGCCAACAATTGTCACTAAGACATAAATTCATATTCTATCGACACAGTGCACAAAGACAATTCAACAAGGAATGCGGGTGGGTGTTCAACATATAAGCATGAAAGCTAACTCAACTAGTAATAATCTTACATGGCCAACTTATGAAATATAATCCTAAAATAGGATCTCTAGCATGAACATAGATTCAAGTAATTATCGCAAGTGAAAACACATAGTACAGGGACGTGTCAATCAAAACAAAGCAATAAAAGCAATCTCGGGTCAAATCCGGTCATCAGGCACACATACGTCCGTGTACACACTTGTCACCTCGTGTACACGTCGTTTACACACACACACACACAAATAAGCAATTAAGCTAAATCCTAAGGGGCAATTCCCCCACACAAAGTTAAGTAAGATGCTTACCTTAATGAGACCAATTCAATACTCTAAATATGCTTTTTCTTTAAAATTCACCTCCGCTCGGCTCAAATCTAACCAAAAATGACTTAATAATATCCAATAATGCAAGAGAAACTAATCCAAACTCGATTTTTCAAAAGTCAACCTCAGACCCGTCCGGTCAATACCCGAATTGAAGGATAGATTTTGACTACCCATAACCTCAAGAGTTCAAATATGTGTTTGGTTTTCAAATCAAAGTCCAATTCGACTCTCAAATCTTAAAAACAAAATCAAGACATAGTCAAAAATCCCCAAAAATTCCTTCTAAATACCATGATTTTGATGTTAAAATCCATACAAAATTAAGTTAAAATATTGAAATTGAGTCAAAATCACTTACCCAATAGCTAGATGTAAAAATCCCCTCCAAAAATCGCCTCCACCAACTCAGGGACTCAAAATATAATAAAATGAGACTAAATCCCGAAATCCCTTCCTTAATACTAGCTGCAGATGTCGTATTTTGAACCTGGGGTTCGCAAATGTGGAAAAAGAATAATCGAAAAGTGACAAAATATTCGCAAATGTGAATACAGATCCCTTCACAAAAGCGATAGCTAGGTTACAAATGCGGTCATCCCCCGCCCAGATGCCCATCGCAAATGTGATCAAAGAGTTCACAAATGCAAACTCTCCAACCCTTAGCCCATCTCGCAAATGCGATTAACTGCTCGTAAATGCGAGGTCCACAAATGCGAACAGGATTTCGCATTTGCGAGACCTGCAAAATAAGCCTAAAAACAGCAAAACTGAAACTCACTCAAAATACTCTAAAACGCGTCCGAAACTTACCCGAGCCCTCGGGGTTCCACACCTAACATCCACACAAGTACATAAGCATCATACGAACTCGTTCGAGAACTCGGATCATCAAAATAACATATAAAATGATGAATCGAACACCAAAACACATAGAAATTGTCATGAAACTCAAGAACTTCTAAAAATACAACCAAACGTCTTGTTCCTACCAAACCAACTCGGAATGATGCCAAACTTTGCACACAAGTTTCTAATGACAAAATGGACCTATTCCAAGTCACAAAATCAAAATCTAAGCCTGATTGCCACAAAGTCAACCTATGATCAAACTAAGGAAATTTCTAAATCTTCAAACTGCCAACTTTCGGCAAAAAGAACCAAATCAATCTAGGAATCTCCGAATCATATTCCAGACATAAGAAGTCAAACCTCGGTCAACTTTTTCAACTTAAAGCTTTCAAATTGCAAATTTCTCCATCAAATAGACCCTGAATCTCTCGAACACCGAAACTAACTATACACGCAAGTCGTAATACATCATATGAAGCCACTCAAGACCTCAAACTATTAAATGGAATGCTAAAGCTCAAAACAACTGGTCGGGTCATTATATTATCCCCCTCTTAAACAAATGTTCATCCTCGAACGTGCCAAGAGTCACTCCAAAGCCATCAAATTACTGTATAATATCATCATACACGTAGCCATGGGTGATTCCATGTCACCCCAGTCCATATAAGCCCATCAACACAATCTTGACTGAAGATTATCTGTTCAACCTTAACCGATAAACCTTAGAACCAAATCTCAATATCCAGGCCTCCTCCCAGGACCTAATTCTCATATATACACATTATATCAACCTCAACCAACTACAAAATATCATAAAGACATTCCCAAGGTATACTCATACGATGTAACTCATCGCTCGTATGCCCATAGCAACATCTCTGATCACAACAACTGCCTATTACCAAACTCGGTACCAATAAATACCCTCATATCAGCTAGAACCTTGTTACGAACCTTCACAACACTGAAAATGATGTAAGAAACACATGGAAACTCATACCACTCACACAACCAACAAGCCATAGAGATCTCTCGCCCGACAAGAACTAATGCCAAGCTATACATTGACCAACGACATTCTTACTCCGACATGCCTCATCCAACTTCGATCGCACTAATCTCAGGTCCAATGATCTCATCTCATCCAGTACAAGATATACTACCGACAAGCCACACCAAACGCCAACTAGTCACAAACGTCGCAATCCGTACCCAACATACACAACTCAAATATAACTAAAGATGGAAAGAGAGACACATGAGAGAACTATAAAACAAGTCCAACAGGTACAACTCCCCATCAGTACCATACTAGGAATCCATTCCACAAGGGAGAAACAATACACAAAAAATAATCACAAAGAATCTCATCCTAACATAACTCCACCGCGGCACGTAGCCCCGCCCAAACATATCGATCCACATGAAAAACACGAGGATCCCATCCTTAACTCGGAATCAGAAGTAAGAACAACATCCCATCAACCAAAAACCCTTCACTAACTCAACCCCATGGAAAGTCACAACATATAAGGGACTTTCTATGCATGTAGAGCACCACAATCGCACGTCATGGCCAAACTATCCAAAAATCACGTCAAAACCCACCATATTAAGTAACAAAAAGTCAAACCTAGTCTCATAGCCCCAATAGTGAACATACAAGAATGATATACACGATCCACCATAATAAAACCTCCAACAGGTATAGACACATAACAGGAGTACTCATGAATCACAAGATATATCCAAACATGAAGCAGAATAGGACGACTCATACAATTAAGCAGGACCCAGATCAAATAAAATTGATGCATCTCTATGACATACCGACACAATACCTGTAATGACATTATCTAGTGCAGCAGCCTCAGTCCTACCAAGGAAAGCATAACAACGGGCTTGTCCTCCCCCTCTAGGACGCCCTCTACCCGCTTGTCCCCCGTCTCTATCTAGCTGCGCAGGTGTAGTAGCAACTGGAGAGAAAACCATAGCCTGAGTACTCTGCTGAGGCACACCTGCCCAGATTGTGGGACAATCTCTTACCATGTGCCTGATGTCCACACACTCAAAGAAACCTCTATGTTGACGTGAATGTGAGAGATGTCCAGAACGAGTGCTTTGTGGCCCATGGATAACTGGAGCACCACGTGAAACATGAAGTGCAGACTGAAATGGCTGACCAACAAAACGTCAACCATGACGCTCCTTGCCCCAAAATAGGGACCAAAAGCAGGTGCATGACGAGTGTCAGTCTCCAACTCCCGTGTCATCCCCAATCTGACACCATAACTGAGTCCCTCAATAAATCTGCGGACTCTCTCTCTAACAGTGGAAACAAAAGGAAGTGCATGACGAGATAACTCACTAAACCTCATAGAATACTCGGACACAATCATAGTCCCCTTGCACAATTGCTCAAACTCGGTGCGCAACTCATCCTTGAGGTTCTGTGGAATGAACTCCCCTAAAAATAGATTAATGAACTTAGACCAAGTAAGTGTCGCTGTGCCGGCTGGCCTACTCTCCTCATATTCCTACCACCATCTCTACACCGGCCCTGTCATCTAGAAAGTAGTAAGGTCGACCCGCTCAACTCCACTATGCCCATAGTGCACAGAATACGGTGATACTAGTCTAGAAAATCCTATGCATCCTCAGAAGCTGCACCACTAAAAGTAGGAGGAAAATACTTCTTAAACCTCTCTAACCTCTTCTGCTCATCCTCTGACACCACTGGCGTGATCTCAGGCTGAATCACAATCACGGGTTGCACCTGCATAACACCCGGATCCTGAGTTGTTCTGGAGTACGGGCGGCAGAAGTCTGAGTCCTCTCTCAACCTGAGAAGTAGCTGGTGCAACTGGAATCAATCCCACATGAGCCAAGGTACCAAACTTGCTCAAGAAGTGAGATAAAGTCTCCTGAAGTCTAAGAGTAGCAACAAGCGCCTTGGGTGCCTGGTCCCCAACCAGAGCTAGTGGTATCTCCTCAACTGCTACTCTGACAGGTGCTTTAGATGTAGCACGTGCCCCTCCTCGGCTTCTGCCTCTTCCCCGGCCCTAGGGGCAACATCATCAGTAATTGCAGCTCGTGTCCTCGCCATCTGTAAGAGAATAGAAGGACAAAGTTTCAAACTCAGAAATCAATAAATCAGCATGATATGAATGAAAGAAGTGAAGTTTTCTAATAGTTCTGTAGCCTCTCGAAGATCAGTATAGATGTCTCTATACCGATCCGTAAGACTCTACTAAATTTGCTTATGACTCGTAGAACCAATGAACCTAGAGCTCTGATACCAACTTGTCACGACCCAAAATCCTGCCTTAAAGACCGTGATGGTACCTAGATCCTAGAACTATGTAAGCCTATCACATAACAAGATCAATAGAACCAAACACCAACTTAAATATTAATGAAAGCTGAAAAGTGTTATAACATAACTAAAAGAGGAATACAATGGTCATATAAACCCCCAAAATCCGGTAATATTGAGCCATAAGCTCTACACAGAGTACACAAGAAATCTCAAAATACAACATTAGTTGGAATAAAATAAACAGTAGAAAATAAATAATGGAAGGTACTCTGAGGCTTGCGAGCAGAACAACGGGTATACCTTGAAGTCTCCACAGCAACCTAGAATCAGCACACTAATGACCAGTACGCTCTAAGGTACCTCAATCAGCATAAAAATATGCAGAAGCGTAGTATGAGTACATAACAGTCAGTACCCAGTAAGTATCAAGACTAACCTCAGTGGAATAGCGATGAAGTTCAAGTCAAGACACTCACTAGACAAATAACTTATGCAAAGATATCAAAGATTGGCAACGGGAAGAATAACAGGAAGCGATAACTGTAATCTTATCATAACAATAATAATAATTTAATACAGATAAAGTCTTAATTTCAACAACCAGTCATTAAATAGAATCGTACCCATATGGCACCTCGTGCCCACATTGTCAATCACCCCCGCACGACAAGGACCTCGTACTACAATATATACCATATCCATACGGCAAAGACCTCGTGCCACAACATATACCATACCTGCACGGTAAAGACCTTGTGCCATAATATATATCATATCCGCACGGCAAAGACCCTGTGCCATAATATATAGCATACCCGTGTCAGCTACCAACAACATGTTCAAGAGAAATTTATCAAAATATTAAAATGAAGTAATGCATGATAATAATTTTCTTTTTATTCTAATATGTTATGCGTCCAACAACTCAACATATAATAACTTCACGTAGGTAAATCCATCTTGCCAACCAAATTGTCAAGTAACAACAAAGGCATAGAATGGAAAATTAGAAAACACACAACAAATCATGTGTAAATGCATGACACACACAAAGAAGTCATAAGCACAAACAAGAATACCCCTTTTTCACCACAACACAAACATCATCAATAAACGCCCCCAGGCCAACACAAACATCATCAATAAACATCATCAATAAGCGACCGGCGCTCAACCGAGAAATTCCGTCCGAGCAAGCCTATTAGACTTACTTCTACCCAAACTCATCCATGAATAAAGAGGGGATGTACTCTATTAATCAATCATTGAAAAGATTTTATTAACAACTTTTTTTTCATTCCCATTAGTAGCTTCATTCATAATTTCCAAAACATTACGAGTTTATAAAATTAATGAAAAACATAATTTCCAAGTACCAACATTTTTAGTTCAATTCCCAACATAAATCATAACCCACAACTTGTCTACGGAGCCTCTAAATACAATAGAAGAGTAATATGAAAATGCCGGCAGCAAGGCCCCGGTTATACCTCAAAATATTGTACATGAGAAGCAAAAGATACATGACCCCGAAATAAAGCGAGGCTCACCAAATTAGCTGAAAAGAGTGTACTGCTATCACTGATCAATGTCGCCTGCTGAAGAACTACCTGCATCCATTAAAAATGCAGCGCCCCTGGCAAAAAAGGACGTTAGTACTGTCGAATAGCACTAGTATGTATAGCTAAAAATCCTCTTTCAAAATAGAATGTCCATATAAGAAAAGGCAACACATAGAAACAACAAGTCACAACCAACAATATCCAAACGTCCAGTTAAAACATAATAATTTTCAAAATACAAACTTCATATATAATTTTGGTTGGGAGATCATTAGCACCGATATACCACCGTCTTTGTTAGCACGGAGTCCGATCACGCCCGATCGGCTAGGCCATCTCCCCACGAACAATGTGGTTTGACATGTGATGCGAAAGAAAGTTGTTACCAAGAGTAGTACCACCATATGCGCAATATGGCGTCTGATCTCCACCCGATCAGCTAGGCCGCCTTCCCACATATGTCGTGCGGGTTGACTTTTTCAATCCACAAAGGTTCCAGTTTCATCCCAATTAAGGGGAATAATATCACAATCCACCCCTACACCGGCACGTGTAGTTTCAGGTGTGGGCCTTATGACCCACCCTTCCTCGGTATTGCTAATGATGCTCCCAAAAATAGTTTTGATTTGATTTGCAAACAGAAACATCATAAATACAATTGTACTCACCTCAACATCTTTCACATTGTATGAATTCTCATTAGTATTTTCAGTCATTCACAACGACAATATTTCCTTGGCTCATTAGGCCATTCACAAGATTCTTTATTCCTGGCACAATGGCCGTATTTCATATTCCACACTTTTACCTCTTTCAATTTCAAAGATCACCATCAAGTATCAGCATATAGGATATTTTAAAAATCATATACTTCAAATTCATTTGAAATAGAAACTTCAAACACAAATGGTTTCTTCCCAAAGAATGAAGCATACCAACCAACAATAGAAATACACATGAAAAATCATAAACAGTCAATACACCATTTACTCTTACAATACTCTCCCCCAGAAATGACAATATACAATTTCAACACAAGAGTATATAGAACTCGAATCACACTGGATATATTTATAAATCAAAGCATTAGTTAAATCAACCACTAATGGGCATGAATTTAGTACAAAAGCTTTTAGACAATTCTATCTTTCGTTAAAACACGACTCAAAGCCATAACCTTTTAATACGTAACCCACACTTTGAAACTTACAGAAACATTATGGAATTCAATTTTAAGAGAGAAAGTTTAGCCAACATACCTCAATTGCGCTTCTTTAGACTCTACAATTTTTCGGAACCCTTAGCAACCTCAATCTATTTTAGCAATATACAAATTGAACCCAAAATTAGGAAAACGTTCATGGTTCTAGTTTACTTCTTATTTTTCCCACACTCTTTATCACATGCATGCAAGATAAACAACCCTCACACCCATGGACCATCTTATTAATACCCCATTATAGCTATGTTTGAAATTAAGATTTGGGGTGATGAAGTTTTACCTTTTTGGATGAAGAATTTGGTACTCTACTTGAATATTTCCAAGCTTTGAGTGATGGTTGAAGATTAATTGGTGGGAATTAGGCCCTCCCTCTAGAACCCTCTCTCTCTCACACTAAAAATATGAGAAATGAGCTTCAAAATGGAATAAATGGGTGTTTTAATGGAATGGGGGTCGGGTTTTAAATTAAAAAAAATGGGTGCCCCGACACAGGTCTGCGGTCGCATATGCGACCGCATAATGGTTATGCGGTCCGCAAATTGACCGCAGAAATGGCCCTTAGGGGGCTGAACTTTTGGCCCAGGTATGCGACCAGTATGCGGTCTGCATACTCGTTCTGCGGTCGCATAATGCATCGCAGAACTCCCTCCGCAAAAACCCAAGAGGAATTATGCGACCGATATGCGGTCCGCATATCGATTATGCGGTCCGCATATCGATTATGCGGTCGCATAATCGACCGCAAAATGGACCTCAAGCTGGCCAAACTTACTGCTTCACTCTGCGGCCATTATGCGGTCCGCAGAGTGATTATGTGACCGCATAATGGGCCGCAGAAATGCATTCTTCTGCGAAATATTTTTCTCTCAGTCCGTAGGGTACTGTTCAATCCAAAAAGTCTGAACTGCAGAATTTCTACTAATATAACGCAGGGATCTATCTTGGCACCACGAAACCCCGAGTTTTTGGTTTAAATTTTTTACAGGTCCTTACAATAGCCACACTTATCTCACCATGTGCACAACAATAAAGTAAATGTCTGCCTTGTCTCGTTACACGTATTTTAACAATCATCCCACCTTGTCTTGACACATGCGCAAACTCGATATAATTCTTCTTGTCTCACCACACGCATTTTAACAATCATTCCACCTTGTCTCGCCACATGTGTAAACCCGATATAACCCACCTTGTATTGCCACAATGCAATATCAACAATAATAATAGCATGGAAGAAACCTCGTGCAAGCACCCAGAAAATCCGCCCAACAAGTCCACATGTGCCACAATCATCACAACATAGCATGCCAATAATTGTCACTAAGACGTAAACTCAAAAACCATCGACACAGTGCACAAGGACAATTCAATAAGGAATGCAGATAGGTGTTCAACATAACTCAATCAGTAACAATCTTGCAAATGCCCAACATGGCCAACTTAGGAAATATAATCCTAAAATAGGATCTCTAACACAAAACATAGATTCAAGTAATTATCCAAAGTGAAAACACGTAGTACATGAACTTCTCAATCAAAACAAGGCAATAAAAGCAACCTCGTGCCAAATTCGGTCATCAAGCACACATACGTCGGTGTACACACTCGTCACCTTGTGTACACATCATTTATACATAACACAAATAAGCAATTAAGCTAAATGCTAAGGGATAATTTTCCCATACAAAGTTAGGCAAGACACTTACCTCAATTAGACCAATTAAATACTCTAAAAATACTTTTTCCTTTAAAATTCACCTTCGCTCGGCTCAAATCTAACAAAAAATAACTTAATAATATCAAACAATGCAAGAGAAACCAATTTCGATCAATAAAGTTAATTTCTTACAAAATTTTCCAAAAGTCAACAAAAGTTAACCCCGAGCCCGCCCGATCAAAACCCGAGTCGAAGGATAGATCTTGACTACCCATAACCCCACGAGTCCAAATATGTATTTGATTTTCAAATCCGATTCCAATTCGACTCTCAAATCTCAAATTTTTATTTTTCAAAATATACTAAACATTTCCCAAAATTTCCTTTCAAATCCCATATTTGATGTTTAAATTCATAAGAAATCAAGTTAAAATATTGAAATTGAGTCAGAATCACTTACCCAATAGGTAGATATGAAAATTCCCTCCAAAAATTTGCATCCCACCAAGTCTAGGGCTCAAAATGTGAAAAATGAGACTAAAGGTGTGTTTGGTATGACGATAAACGTTTCCGGCAAATGTTTTCTCATTTTTCACTGTTTGGTTGCACAAAATAGTTCGAAAAATATTTTTCTAGATATCACTTTTTCCTGAAATTGGAGAAAAATGACTTCCGTAGAAAAAGTTAGGAAAATATTTTCCAAAAATTCCACCTACCCTCACATCTAACCCCAACCGCCACCCCCTTCCCCTACCCCCCTCTCCCACCCCATCTCTCCAAAAAGGTTTTTGTTTATCCAATTCCAACCTCAAATCGACCCTCAAATCATCAAATCTCACTTTCCAATATCATAGTCCAACCCTCCCCCCCCCCAAATCCCACCTTGATTTAATTTTTTTTTTTGTATTTTTATTTTTTTGTAAAAAATATTCTACAGACCCTTTCGTAAAAGCGACAGCTTGGTTGCAAATGCGGTCGCCTCCCACCCAGATGCCCATTGCAAATGCGATCTTCCAGTCCCCAGGACACTTTGAAAATGCGATTACCTCCTAAAAAATACGAGGTCCGCAAATGTGAACAGGATCTCGCATTTGCGAGACCTGCAACATCAACCCAAAAACCAGCAAAATTGGAACTCACTCAAATCACTCTGAAACTCGTCCAAAATTCATCCGAGCCCCCGGGGCTCTACACCAAATATCCACACAAGTACATAAATATCAAACAGACTCGCTGGCACACTCGAATCATCAAAATAACATATAAAATCACGAATCGAACACCAAAATACATAAAAATCGCCATAAAACTCAAGAACTTCTAAAAATATAACCAAGCATCTGATTCCTACCAAACCAACTCAGAATGACGTCGAACTTTGAACACAAGTTTTGAATGACAAAAAGGACCTATTCCAAGTCCCGAAACTAAAATCTGAACCCGATTGCTACAAAGTCAACATATGGTCAAACTTAAAAAATTTCTAAACCTTCAAATTGCCAACTTTCAGCAAAAAGAGCCAAATCAATTTAGGAACCTCCGAATCAAATTTCGGACATACTCATATGTCCAAAATCACTATAAGAACCTATTGGAACCATCAAAATAACGTTTTAGATCATTCTCACAAAAGTCAAACCTCGCTCAACTCTTCCAACTTAAAGTTTCCAAATTGAGAATTTCTCTTCAAAATAAACCTCGAACCTCTCGAACATCGAAACCAATCATACACGCAATTCGTGATACACCATATGAAGACATTCAAGACCTCAAACCACTGAACGAATGCTAAAGCTCAAAACGACCAGTTGAGTCGATACATTCAAAGATAATTTGTGTTAACTGGAAGAAGTTTTGACACTTGAAGTTATCTACAAAAAATTTTTTTGGAGGTTAACTCAAAATATTTTGCCTACTAAATCAAATTTACTAGCTAGAGGCATTAATCTTCAAATGGGATATCGTTTTTATGGCTCAGTGAAAAATAGTGAACATATATTTCTTGATTGCAAGAAGGTAAGAGACGTTTAGGTGGAATGACAGGGAAGGCATTGGTATGGTAAGAGTTCCTTGGTGTTGTTGTTAATGACTCAGATTCGTTGAAGGCTAGGCACACATGTACAATCCTTTAAAAAATTTGGGCCATGAGGAATGAATTTATATGGAATAGTAAAGTTCTTCCTCCTGCTTATGTGCTATATGAAGCTTTAAAATTTTTAAGCGAATGGGAGATTGCCATGACTAAAAAGCGACTACGAGGTCTAATGAGTGCTTCTACTCAGGTTGTGGCCTCGTCTTGGTCTAAGTCTCCATATGGGATCTGAAAATGCAATATAGATGCAATTGTCTTCCTTACTTCGGGTTGTAGTAGAGCAAGACTGTCGTGTGTGATTCAACAGGTAAATTTATAGTTACAGCTTCTTCAGTTTTTCAAGGTTGTATCTATGTTAGGCAAGCTAAAATTATGGGTGTACGTTTTGCCCTTATCTAGCTGATTCAACATTTTAATGGCCCGGGGTATAATCAAATATGATATTCAGGAAATTATAATTTCTTGTAATTCCAAGTGAAGATTTTACGGAATTTGAAGTACTTTTAGATGGTTGTCGTTTCTTGTTAAGGAGAAAAATCTAGTTGCTCATCGATTGGCAAGAGATTCTAGAAATTATGCTAATTTTATTTTAAACTTGCTAGTTACCGATTCAGCCTAATAAAAGTCTTTATTTGATTTGTGTTAAGCTACATATATATTAAGAACCAAAATAGTTTACCCTACCATTTTGATCTTTTTTCTCGCCTTTTCTAACTTTTCTAATCAAAGGTACTACCTAAATGGTTCATGTCTTTGTTTTATAAACTTTAAGGTGCTCAAGAAAACAAAAAGTTATTTAAGGTGGCAAAGTATGAAAATCCATAAAAGCTTAACAAGCTCCTACACTCTTGACTCTATTTTCTCGCAGTTCTAGAGAATCAAAGGAAAGAGGAAGGAGAAGATGATGCGAACGAGGTTGCTATGGTTCACAATAGGTCTCACTTCCGTTTCAGCTACAATGACTCACTTCATATTCAAAGATCTATGGGCTGATCGACTCTCTCTTTCTTCCCAAGTAATTTCTGTGACCAAAAAAATATTATTGTTATTATTTGTTTTTTTGGGGAAAAGAAATGTTGATTTATTCCTTTTTCTTTTTGGAGTACAGTTGAAGGAGAAATTTAGCGTCTTGGAGACTAGGGTTTCCAGTCTTGAAGTGCTTCGTGATAGTCCCAATCCTCAGCAGGTATTTTCTGGCTAATATTAAGGAATAATATTTATTGTAATTTGTTTTAACCTGAATTTAGCTTCAGAAGTTAAGCTGGTCAATTGTATGTTTTAGTACGGTTATATTATGAGATTATTTATTATATAAGCAAATTCCTGTGGAATCAAGCTTTGTTTAGTTCCAATCAAGTTTGCATTCTGGATTTAGATGAGGTGTGTGCAAGTTGGCCCGAACACTGCAACAAATAACTAAGCCTCTCCCAAACAAGTTATGCTTGGCTATATGAATGTCTCATTGACCACATTACTTCATTCAAACTCATCTCATGCTAATAGTATGCACATACAAATAAAAAGTGTTAGAAGTATTAGAAACAGGCCCGAACACTACTGTTATGAAAAAGAAAAGTTTGCCTTCTGCATTTGCATACATCCATAGCCAATTACCGTGTTCAAATCGTTTAAAAAGTTCTAAATAGTTTTGCTTAGCTCACCCTTTTGAGGGATGACCTCTCACATTATTCCTGAATATTAGTTTGATATATCAGCTCTGTCTTCTGTTCCCCGTTTCTTATTCCAAATGTTGTTATTAATGTTATTAGTCTCTTCTAGATGGAGACTAGTTTTTTTTTTACAGTCAGTGAGAAGCTGAGTGGGAATGCTTGACAAGGACAGTGTTTTGGATAGCGTGCGGCGACAAATAGCGACGAGGGCCCGCTTCACTAAGGCGAGAGGCGCGCAGCGAAGCGCTCTCCTTTTTGATGTGAAGCGACAATTTATACAAAAACATAAAATATTATATACATATAACTAAAAACTCAATAACAATAATATATTAATAATAAGAAGAAAAACAGAGCAAAAAAAAAAGGCTACTGCCTCTGGAAAACAGCAAAGAAAGAAGAAGAAAAATGAAGAAACTAACAGCAAAGAAAGAAGAAGAAAAATAGAGCAAAAAAAAAGGCTACTGCCTCTGGAAATCAGCAAAGAAAGAAGAAGAAAAATGAAGAAAGAAAGAAGAAAGAGCCGATCATTGAATGATTGAAGAAAGAAGAAAGAAGAAGAAAAAGAAAAAAGAAGAAGTCGCTGCTGAAATAGAGGAAGAAGAAAGTAGAAGAAAAAAGGAGAAGAAGAAGAAAAGAAAAGAAAGTAACATACCTGGTGATGATGGCTGATGATGGAAGAAGAAGAAGAAGATCGAAGGTCGCTGAAGGAGAAGAAGAAGGTCGCTGCTCGTCGCTGAAGGAGAAAAGTGAAACCCAAGCCCTAATTTTGTGTTTTAATATTAATGCCGCCTTTTCTTCCGTTTTATTCAAAAAGCGACGCCTCGCAGCGCCTCTCGCCTCGCAGCGCCTCTCGCTACACATGCAGAGGCGCTCGCCTTTTCTTCCTCGCAACGCAACAGACCAAAATAGCGATGCTGTCTCGCCTCGCGTCGCTACACGCTATTAGCGCTGTAGCGCTCGCTATTTACAACACTGGACAAGGATGCCTCCTTTTAATTGGTGTTGCACTTTTCATCTAGCAAGAAATTCTCTGATTTTTCTGTTTTCAGAAATTTTTCCGAGAGGTAGCTAAGAAGAAAAGAGCAGATTACTAGCCCAAATCACATGCTGATACTGTGAATCAACATTACTTGTACAATATTTTTTTTCAGAACTTAGTTCCTCTAAATGTTATCAAAGACACCTAATGTGCCATAAGTGACATACCTGATTTACCCAAAAATAATGATAATGAGAACAATGTTAAAAAATTTGTTATAAAAAGAATGAGAACATTGTTAAAAAGTTGGCTTGAGGCATGCTTCAGCTCTGAACCTAGGTCTAGGCATGTTGGGTGCTTCACCTCACTTAAGCGGCTGTTCAATGCCTCAGCACCCACTGGCGCTTCTTGAAAAAGGTCATACCAAGAAATAAATATACTTGGCAAAGCAATATATTAGTCAATCAGTACTAATTTATATTTCACTCTTTCAATTTCGAGGTGTCCCGATATGTTTGGAAACTGGTCATTCTTTATGCAATTTTCATGTCTTTCAAGAATTTAAATACACTAAACAAGTGGAATTTTTTAACTTTGATGTGATGCGTTCTCTATCAAACTAGTTTTCAGTCATTATTTGAGAATATCTTTTTATGCTATCAGCTGTATAGTAGATAAATCAAATTATCATTTTAAACTCTATGTCCAGTCAAATACTCGTATAGCATACGACAGATGCAGCACCTGCTAAGAAAATAATATCTACGAACATGTTTATTAGGAATAGATATATAAACACATCTTTCACAGCAAATTACATATTTAACTTAATTGCAACTCTTTCAATTCAGCTGTTTATGTAATTGTTGTTTGTGTTTATCACTTCTTCTACTTGCACTACATATATTATTCTTCTCTTCATCCATGCCTCTCTTCAGTAAAGTGAGTGCTTTTGTACGGTTGTTGCTTTTTGACAGCACCAATGAAAATAATGGATCTTGGACCCTCTTTGCAACCTTTGAAGGCGAGCCTTGGAACAACGGTAAAGTTGTCTCCGTGTGACCTATAGACCATGGGTTCGAGCAGTGGAAGCAGCCACTAATGCTTGCATAAGGTAGGCTGTCTGCATCACACCCCTTGAGGTGCGACCCTTCTGCAGGTCATGCGTGAACGCTGGATGCTTTTTGCACCGGGCTATCCTTTTACCCTCTTTGCAAACCTTTAATGGTTGACTTAGAACTACGAAGGGATTCCCTGACCTGAAATTGGAAGTAAAGATCTATATCTCAAAGGGCTCGCCTGAGGATTATTTGTGGCTCGATTGGTAGAAATCTTGATGGAATTTCATGGCTAGAGATGAGAGTGCAGTTGAGGGAGAGAAGCAACAAAATCGGGGAGAGTTAGTGGTTGTTTATAGGCTGTAAATAGGTCATTTTAATCAGTAACAGCATAAAAAAGAAGGTTGAGTACTCTAAGAGGTGCACCATAAAGGAAGAAAAGAACCAAAAGTCGGACGAATTAGCAGATAATACTAATGCAGTGAATGCTGCTGCGTAAACAGTACGTACAGGTTGAAAGAATGAGAAAGAAGAAATTCTAGAGCTGACACCTAGAATTTCCTTGTAAATAACTCTATAGCCAAGGCTGAATAAATCACCACTGAAGCTTAAAAAAAAGGAAGGAATCATGGAAATCAACTCACAATTCAATCATCATAAGATAGTGTGTATAAGTAGCTAGATCTTTTGTTTATGCATTGAACAATAGCAAGAATGAGGCAAATAGCTATTTCATGATTTTAGAACTACTATACTCCAACTAGAGTGGAAAATCATTGGATATTGTAATTAAACACTGAATGATGTGGTTCCTCGAATCTATCATAAAAAACACATTAGACTCTTCTCGGCTTTAGGACCTTCTTGTAGAAGCAACAATAGTGCCTGTATCTGACTGACTGAACCTTAACCGGTTAAAATATGCTCCAAATGTGTCGATATAATATGCTTATAAAAAATAACATAAATTTGTTACAGTTGTTGATAAGAGTTTTCAAAATTATTTCTGACTTGCATCATGTGTCACAGACCCAAATGTTATGTCTTACCAACCTTCTGCAAAGAAGTGTGTGTGTGTGTGTATATATATATATATAGTAAGTTTTATTAATGTTAAAAAAACCAAGAAAGTGCTGTGATTACCCCCCCCCCCCCCCCCAAAAAAAAAAAAAAAAAAAAGAGAGAGAGAGATAAGAAAAAACAAAGCACCTTGACGACTATCTATTCTATGAACTGTAGCATGGCTTCTGCTTCATTTACCCTTTCCAATTTACGCTAACAAGAAATCAAAAGAACACAACCAGACTTGATTTTCAGCTGGGAGTTCTCTTGTCATTCTAAAACTCTTTTTGTCCTTTCTCTCCAAACACACCATCAGATGCCAGCATGTATGGTGTTTCGACCTTTCTTTAAATTCTTACCTAGACCTTTTCACTGCCAGCACAAAGTAAATCTGCTGCTGCTTTTGGCATAGCCCAGTTGAGTCCCAAAATATTAAACATATGCCAAATCTTTGTGGTGAAAGTACAATGCAGGAAGAGATGGTTATGAGTTTCTGACTCAATGCACAAATAACTTCTATTGGCAAGCTGTATCCCTCTTATTTGTTGGTTGTCTTGAGTCAAACCAGCTTCTTTGGTCACTAACTACTCAAAACACATCACTTTGACTGGTGTGTGAAAGTTCCATACTTGTTTACATGGTCCCTGAGTAGTCTGGTTATTTTCTTTAAGCAACAAAAAGTATCATGAGTTTACTGTGAATGTGCCATTGCCCTTTCTTTTTCATATCAGCTGATCTTCTCTGTTGTTGAGGCATTGGAAAGAGGCAAGGATGCTGTGAAATTCTGAAATATTGTGCAACTCCCAGTTATTTAGGTTCCTTCTGAAAGTGATGTTCTTACTGTTACCTTCCCTACTTTGTGCAGCAGTAAGATCGATATCTTGAGCAAGGTTATAGAGGGATGAGAGTTGATCTCTAAGAGGTGAATGCCACATATTCTCCTACCAGAAAGACACCCTTCTTCCATTTCCTAATTTAATACCAATGAGTGTAGAAAAAAGTGGCCAATGTGCCCTAATATTTCTCCAGATTCCAGCCCCTTAAAACATTGACTTCAACAATGAATATTTAAAGCCATTTCATTAAGAGGCTCTTGTTTTGCATTCTTAGATTTTTGATACCCAGCCCTCCTTTTTAAAGTAGCATCGCCCTATTTGACCATTTAATTTCCTTTTTGTTCCATTGCCACAAGAATTCTCCCCTCAACTTGTCTATACTCTATTCTTTTCTCTATCTTCAAAAGCATTGGAAACAAAGACATAATATAAGCATAGAATTCAAAACACTATGAATAGAACAAATGCTCCCCCCCCCCCCCCCCAAAAAAAAAAAAAAAGAGAGGTATTGTTTCTTAATTTGCTTCTCACATCTTTCCGACGCTCCCTGCCATATGTCTTCTGATTTAAGTTTTCTCTTAAAGGTAGATCCAAACAAACTGTAGGAAGGTTTGCAGTTTGGCAACCCAAGATTGATGCCAAACCCTACAAATCATGGACTGAGTTGACTGGAAGAAGCTCGCTCTTTTGGACTAATTGACATGTATAAGAAAAACCTTATACATACATACACACACACACACACACACATATATATATATATATATATATATATATATATATATATATATATATATATATATATATATATACACACACACATTTTACATAATGTAGATACTAATATATAAGTAGTCTTATAAAGAATATATATTACACACACACACACACACATATATATATATACATGGCGCAACTTTAGCTAATCGAGGATATGACCCTAGATAGAAGTGGGTGGAGGTTGAAGATTAGGGTAGAAGGTTAGTAGGTAGTCGTGCGTTTTCCTTTGTCTTCTATAGTTCGATAGTATTAGTGCTAGTACGGTACCCTTTTTTCCTTAGTTTGCTATATTCGCATGTCTTGTTATGTTATTACTTGCCATCGGTAATTCCATAGTTTGCTGGCAGTACTTCGTTCATATTCTCGTTTGCTGCCTTGGATTTTGTTTTCTAAATATATTGTCTTGCTATAGTTTATCGGTACCTCTTTCATATTCTCTGTTGCTATCTTCGATTTAGTTTTCCAATTATTTGTTTTGCTATTGCTTGCTATCATGGCTTCTTTAGCCGAGGGTCTATCGGAAACGGTCTCTCTATCCTGCCAGGGTAGGGGTAAGGCTGCGTACATCCTACCTTCCCAGACCCCACTTGTGGAATTATACTGGGTTGTTGTTGTTGTTGTCCTAAATTCAAATCATGTTCAAATAAATATTTTGGGCTAATATAAATGAATTAATTATTCAAGTCCAATATATATGGATTTAATTAAAAAGTTCAATTTGGGTTTGTCCTTTTAGTTGTGCTACAAATGATAAACCCATGTTATTAGCCCAAGGTCAATTAGATGTCATGTTTTCTTAAAGGCTCAACTTGTGTCACGTGACAAGTGACATGGCGCGCCAAGTCAAACAAAGGAGCCAGTGAGATCTGCCATGTGTAAAATGATGCGGCATGCCAAGTCAAATAAAAAGTATCATGCCAAGTGCACAAGTGATATATTTTGACCCATCAAATGTGGTCTTATCATTGTTTTAATCTGATAGGCGATAGGTCGGTGGGTCAAGACAACAGAACAATAGGTATCCTGCAAAGATAAGGTGCCAAACTGAAATATCGTGTCAAGTTCAGGGGGTTGTCAATGTATTTGGCCTAATTTTTTACACGGGGAAAGCAAATTAGTTAAGAACTGTTATTGCTAGGGACTATATTTCCTCCATTTAGCAGGTGAAAGCTTGAGCCACTAAAGAGTTGAACAGTGCTACACCAAATGGACAGGAAGAGGTTGCTCTCTCCTCTGGAATTGAGGGCTGATAATCATTCTTTCCATATTCCATTATTTCTCCAGTGAAATGTACCAAAAAGTGGGTAACCTTGCTCTTCATAAGAGCTTCTCTTTCTCCCTGCTTTAAGACATTAAGAAATAAGTATTGATTCTCGAGATAAGAAAAAGTGCCCTTTATAGTGGTAGAAGTTTTGTCATGAAAGATGCACTAAGAAAGCTCTAGGAACTTGAGCTTGGACAACATACGTGAAGAAAGTTCAGAACCATATTTTGGGTATCCTTTTTTTCTTTATCTCCTAGATCAAATATTTTGATGTATATAGGAAGCTGTACCTCTTAATATGCCCTGGAGAATCATCTTTATATATACTTGGAATGACCTGATTGCGGATTGTAGAATCAGCAACTGTTGCTTAAATATTTTTAGAACTGTTAACCAAGAGTTCCTGCATTGGGATCACCAAGGGTCTCATCTTCTGCTTTTCCTTTCCTCTTCTTCCTTTTCCCACTTTTCTTTATTTAAACTCTCTTCTTTTTCTTTTTCTCCCTTTCGACATCCCTAACATCCTTTTTCTCTGTAGATCCTGCATCTTCCCTGCCTTCCCTTTTCTTTTTCTTGTTTCGTCGAAACTAAATGAATGGAACTGGGGTAGTTGCAGCTATCTGTGAAACTTAGGTGTTTTTACTTGCCAAGGATTCAGTAAGGAGCAAAATGCAATGTGGGGAAAAAAAAATCAAAGCAGCTCCTTGGCACTTCACTATGTCTTCTTCTCTTTTATGTTCGCCCACCAATTTAACATATTTAATTATTCAAACTGTTTTTTTTTTTGTTTTTCCAAGTGTTTCTCGTACATAGTACTTTTGCTGTTGCAGTTAATGTGACAAATTCTAGTTCTGGTTGTCACTGAATTGCCAAATCATCATTTATACCTATAGGCAGAGAAGGGACAATGATGAAAAGGATATCACAGATGCCTATTAACATGGCTTCTTTCTTGGTCTATGTGGCTCTTTTGTTTTCAAAGCACACACACTTGGAACAGTTTGTTCATAATTGTTGTTCAGGATATCTTCAATGCTCCATTCTTTGTGTTTTTGCCTGAAGGCACTTAATGGGGACTGAGGCGTCGTTGATCGATTGTTTGATTGATTTTGCGGCTAAAAGCACAACATCACCTTTTGAGAATAAAAAAAGAGGAAGAATGGGCTGTTGTCTCCTTATAGGCAATCCTCAGTTCATGATTTAGTATTTTGGGTAGACCCATGTCCATTTTCTTAACATTTGCAAATATGTAGTATTGCTTTGTTTTGGATGAACACATTATGAAATCTGATTGTTTTTACTCTTAACTTCAGATCTTCCATTGCTGCTCTTGTACTTGGTTAACTGCTTCAGCCTTGCTGAGTTTTTGCTTAGTTCAATTTGTTAAATATCTTACAACTCTTCTTCCTTTTCTTGTAGGATGAAGGGAACTAAATCACTAACTAAAGCGCCATCTTCAGATCGTTGCATCTACATTGCTGGACGTTGTTTCTTGATTATGTACCGTTGTGATGTCTGATATCTCAAGATAATCTGTAATAGAGAACATGGAATTTAGTATTTTCATTTGGTGGTACAAATTTGTAGTCTCGCAATCCAGTCGAAGTCAAGCACTCCCTTCCTCCAAAATTCACCAAAAGAAAAAAGAATAGAAGTATCTCTGATCAATTGAAAGGGTGTTCCCTCAACTTTAAGAATATTATAATGTAACATGATATTCTCCGAAGATTTTAGCATGTTTCTGAACTCATAGTCACGTTATTTGAGTTGCAGTGAGCAAAATGTCGCCTCTAGTTATTTATTTATTTATGGACAAGTTACAGTATATTTTATCTTTCGGAGCATATCTGGAAATGGAATAATGGATTGAATTGACATAGGATAATTTATCTCGCCTAGGAAAGTCAAAACGTTATTGGTTTATATATCATATTAGTGCTTCGCCCTCTTTTGGGCAATATTAGTTCTATTTCTTAAGAAATCACACGGATTGAGGGAAACCTATGTAAATATTTTGGTTTCAAATCTTGTGGTGTTTGGATTTGGTTTTGGTTCGCGTTTATCTGGGAAACATTGTTGTTTGTTCTTGTCTTTGGAAAATGACGTGCATTATTCTATTTGGTTTTGAAAACAAAATCTGTAAGCCAAGTACTTGGTTTAAGTACTATTTTCCAAGTCTTTATCAAATAAAAAGGAAGAGGAAGTTTTCAAAGTAAACTGCACTAATTGACCGGCCTAAAGTCCTCAAAAGGAGTCAACAGGATGAATAAAACTAACAAAACAGCGGGACAACATGTTTGAAAGGTTTTATTTTTGTGTACCAAATCTCTCGGTAGAATTCCTAAGATACAAATGTCACACCTAACACATTTGGACTATATTTGGAGTCCTGCTAACCTCAACTCAGTGCTAGGGGGACGAATTCTTCAAATAATAGTATTGAACTAATGAGTATAACTTATTGACATGAACAATAAGAATTAACATAATCGATCCTAACTTGTTTGAGATTGTGATATTATTGTTGTTGTGGTATTTGTGTACCTAGCTCAAGTCAATTACTTTTCTCAAATACAAAAAGATGCATTATGAATAGGTAGAAGGAATTAATGCGACAATGTTCTTGTGATGGATGTGAATAGGAGTTACTGATACTTTTCCCTAGATTTAATATTAATGCTTAATTTCAGGTCTATAGAGAAGCAAAATGCCCTTGAGCTGTGGGAAAAGATTGAATAAAAATGAATACTCTTCTAGCTTTATGAATTTCATACATGCCATTGAGGGTTTGTCCCCATTGCTGGCTTCTTTAACTTTCAGAAGAAGCAAGAATTTCCTATTCGGGCTAATTCTGGAAAACAATAAGCAAAACTAAAATAAATCTGGTCCTATAACTCTACTACATTTTCCTCCATAGGAAAAAAAAGGAAAGGCATTTTCTAGTCCCCTGAGCTGAGGGTGCAGGGAGATGTACCCCAACAAAATAAAAGAATGAAAGGCCGCTTTGCGTTGGATGCTCTTTAACCATGATGTCTCAGTTGTTGTCTGGGAGAGCGTCGAAGCTTGCTTCTTCTCCAAGAGCATTATTTGATCTCTCATAATTCTTCTAAACGCCTATGATCGTTTCTATCTATGCAATACAATGAAGTAATATCTAATTAGCTATTATTATTTACATGACTGAAGCAGAATTTGAGCCAGTGTTGGCTTCTTTTGCTGTGCTTAATTCCAGCATATCTGCTGCTGCAGATTGAGGCTTGACAGAAGTATCTAAGTTGTGATGATTCCCTTCATGTCTTGCTTCGAAAGACCACACGAGGACTAATGCTACCATTACAACTGAGAGGAAAACAAGTCCTCCCCATACCAAATGCGCGCTTTTCTTCAATGGTTTGCAATGTTTGTCAATGATATCGCCGAATGCATTAAATACTGTGTCACACTGAGTTAGGTTCTCCATTCCAGGGTAGACGTCGAGGATTTTCTGGAGAGCAATTGTGTATGCCTCCACATTGTTGAAAGCTCTAGGGGAAACCATCACTCCTCCCTTGCAATTTGGATCAGTGCATGTCAACATCCTTAAGAACTTCATCAAAGAAAAGGTCAGATCAAAGGTAATGGAGAACTAACTCACGATGCCAATGTCATGTATAATCACTGAACTCTATTCCTAGAGTCACAAAACTATTTTGTCACATTAATGTAACTGACCTTATCTACTATGTATAATAGTAGAGTCATAAAATGATTTTTTTGTCATGTTAAATTATACTTTACCCGATATAACATTAAAATTACAAACTTTTATCCACTATAATAGTAAATTCACCTTAATGGGTAGGTTTGTTTTAGTAAAGTTTAGTAACAATATTATTGCTATAGTAGGTAAAGTTCAATTACTTTAGTGTGACACGAAATAATTTTGTGATTTAATTGTTATAGCAGTGGATAAAGTTCAGCAATTATACGTAAAATCATTGGCCTTTTTGTACTTACCCCAAGGAGATCCCCCACACGAATCGTAGTAGATGAACAGTTTCGCGGCTGGTAGTTGTATTCTGGTGGACCGGAGAAAGGATTGCAGATTTGTGCAAGATTTCCATAATCTGTAGATAACCTTTGGTTCACCTGCAGTTATCCAACAATATTGATAACTACGATGGAATCTTTATTGACTCATACAACATAAAATCGAGTTACCAAATAGGAAAACTGAAGAATTAGCTAGGCCTTGGTAAGTAAGTGTTCAGTCATGGCCTAATTCCAGCTTTAGTCCACATTTGATAGCGAAATCAAGAATATTATGTAAAAGAAATTTAATACTTAAGTTATAGGTTTTGATTCTTTCCTCCAAATATATATAATTGCCTTTCTGCCCTCGCGCGTTCCAATGTCATTGAAAGGTTGCAATAACTTAAAAGAGAGAAGCAAGGATGTAGCCAGGTAGATCCAAGGGCACTTAGCCAGTGAAGGAGCCAGAAATCGTAATAATTGTGATTAAACCATGCGTGCAAATTAAAGCAAATTTGCAGCCACCTTTGCTACGACAATGGAAGCTTTCTTTATGTCAAGGGCATTGAAAATTTTATATATATATATATATATATATATATATGCGCTGCGCTTGATCTGATCTATTATATTTTGAATTTAATTAGACCTTCTTAATTTTGTCAATGTAACTCTGCCCAGGAAGGGAGTGGGTAAGTATTTGTCAAATTTCATTCATTTTGCTTGGTGCCATTCGTTGAAGGAACATTAACCCTTTTTTGATAAATAAAATGTTAAAAGTGTTGATTTTTGGTGATGAAGTGAGACAAATCGGATTAAAACCCATAAATAATATAATGGATCGGAGTATGAATTTTCAAGTTTACCTCGTTAACTATTCGATGTACCCCTTCACTGACATCATAAAGGACTGATTCAGCTGAAACCAATTCATCGCAGGGAAGAATTGAGCTCAAACTGCTGTTGTTGGGATCTGACTGGAAATTTTCTAGTGCAGTGCATGTATCTCCAGCAAAGCTGCAAAAGTCATTTTCTATAATTAATTAGAATCCAAAGTAAATACAGTTTGGTAATGAAATAAATATATATATCAGCTAACAATTGGTTGAGAATAGTTTTCATACTTGTCTAAAAAGTAATAAATGCCAAAAAGAAACCAACAGAGAGTTGTAAAGACCCAACACAATGTAATGAGCCTGCATTCAATCAGAAGAATGTGTCAGAAGTTTTTTTGTAATAGTGTCTTTTAGTTTTTGACATAACATACTTACAAGTTAAGGGTTCTTCTAAATTTGAGTATCCCAAATACTGCAATTAAAAAGATCAGACCGTTAGTCAGTGTAGTTGAGCAATGCAAAAATATAAAAAGATCAAACTAGATAAGAGTTTATTACCTGATAGGGCAATTACAGCAACCAAGTTTAGAGAAATAACCACTGTAGTCACTATGTACCTGTGCGGGGATCCGGATTATTTGAACAGTAAATTCCGAATATATACTGAATGATTAAACAAAGGAGAGAGACTTACACTATCTTGAGAAGTTTTTCGATTAATCGCCTATTTTTTCTGGCTTCCCTATGTATATCATCAGCCTGTCTGTTAAGAGTTTTAGAGGTAGGTACCAAGAAGTCAGCAGCCTCTTTACCTAAATCAGTCCCTTGTAAGCCATTATTCATCTCTTTCATGGCTTCAGTTGTAGTGTAAATGGTCTCTGATGCCCCATCTGCTGTATCTATGATTATGTCCACTACTGTATCAGCTCTTGAATGAAACTTTGCATTCCCTCCTAGAACAAGGCCTGTTGCTGTTCTGTGAAAATTGTAAAAGCTGTTTCAGTTACTTGAACCTTTCAACCATCCTTTGGAGAATGACTTTTTCTTATTACTCTCTCTCTAGTACCATTCGGATTTCGAGTTTAAATATTTTGAATTGTTAATTATTGTAACTTATAGTAATTCTTAGATAGTTTTCAAATATATAAATGTGAAAATTCTAATTGAATTAATTCTCCAAATCTAAATTGTCTTACATAAATTAACTCAACTTTACCCACTGTAATAGTAAAATCATAAGTTATTTTTTATCATATTAAAATAACTCTTTAATTAACTTCACCCGCCATAGAAGTAACGTAACACCACTATAATTATAAAATCGCTTTGATGGATGTTGTTATAGTTGGTAAAATTTAGTAACTTTACTGTTATAGTAGGTAAATTGCAAATCATTTTAGTATGACAAAAATTAGTTTGTGACTTTACTGTTATAGTAGATAATGTTGAGGGACCGTACCCTTCTATACACACATTTTAAGCCCTTGATGCAAAGAAAATTGTGAAGTAACTTACATGGCTAAAATTGTCAAGAAAATAGCTGAGAGAATAAGCCAGAGATAATAGTGCTCATTATGACAAGTTGATCTCTTTTTGAGCTTTCTGTTCTTTCTTTTGCAGCAAAAAGTTGAAGCAACAAGACATAGTCCATATCCTAAGCCGAACAAGAGCCACACCACAGCAATGGCATAGCCATATATACCTGTAAAGATGGTTGACTGCACCAAATATTAAAATTTAGTTTCTTGAAATAAATTTGTTTCCTACGTGATCCAATCTTCTATGTTTCGTAGCTAATATCTCGAAATTTAACTTTATTCACATAAGAATAAAAATGATGTACTAATAATTAATACTTATAAGTGAAATGACCACAAGTTTAGAAAATAATATTCCTATTCGATTTTATCAGAGCGATAAATGTAGATTAACTTACACTCCAATAATGTTTCTCCGTAATGTCATATCCTCCTCTATATTTCTTGAAATTGTCCAAAGGATCAATCCTCACAGTATCATCTGATTGCTGCATGGATCCTGACTCATTCTCTATTTCAACCAATTCTTTTTCTGAAAAATTAAAAAATCATTTTTGCACAAAAAATGAGAAGAAAATAAAATAAAAATATATAAAAGACAGGAATGATTAATACACTTTCAGCTAGCTAGGACATAATTTGCAAAAATGAACAACGTTTAATTGATATGTAAGGTTTGCAATAGCGCCGTTAAATATTTCCAAACTCTCGTATTCCTAATTTTATGATGATAAATGATAATATACCCCAATCGGAAAAGTAGGCTAAGGTTTTGAATATTTATTTACATCTCAGTATCGCGCGATTAAAATGTTATTGTAGGTCTTTCTTTCTCAACTACGTTATTTGTTTCATAGGTCACAAAATGTTTAATTATATGTAAAAAAATCACTGTCACTGAGTTTTAATAATTTCAAAAAAAAATTATGTTTTATACACTTTAAAAATATTTACATAATTAGATCATTTATAAAGTAATCACAAATAAATTTGTATGATAAAAATTAGTAAGTAATCCGAAATAATAATAATAATCTGATATAATGCGTTAAACTACATCGATAATGTAATATTATACTATCAGTATATATAACATAAATCCTTTTAAATATATGTCTGTATTATTGAAAATTGAAAAAAGAAATGTTTTTTTAATTTAAATCTTATAAACTAACCAAATTGATATATCATTAATAATTGCAAAGTATCAAATATGGAAAGGAAGGAGCAAGTTCAAAATTGATGAAAACCTAACCTAACTTCATCTTTTTTTTCTTTTTTGTAGCAATCAAGGTAGACTGTAGCCCCAATCTACTATCATCTTCTCTTTCCTTTCAATTTATACGACTAGTTTGATTCGACACATTTTTTTTAAAAAAAAGATTTTTAAAATTTATAATTTTAAATATGTTATAATATTCATGTGGTTATAAGATATTTAAAATTTATCGTATTAAATATTTTATAATATTTTTATGGCTATAAAAGATTCTCACCTTGTTTAATTATTTGTCCATCAAGACTACTCAAGTTCAAGGAAATGAGGATAGCAACCAGTAGTAGGGATATCGCCACTTTCCTCCTTTGCATCCATTCCATCTTCTAACTTCTAACCTGTCAACTGCCAATTAACCATTTATTGCGACAAAGACTAATTAATTTGACTTTTACTCGAAAGAGAATTTTCTGAATAATTTACTTCAAGAAACACAGTCAGGCAAACAAAAAGAGAGGAGGAAAAAAGAAGAAGAGATGGAGCACGTCACTTGTGAGAATTAATTACTAAACTGGGTTTCTAAAGATGGAAAGTATTTCTTATATAAGAATAATAATGATATGATCGCTCTTAATACAAAAAATATATTATAACAATTCCACTATTAGAATAAGCTACAATTGGAAAACCAAATATGGATATTTCTTCTATTTCTTCCACCTAGGACAGATACTAATACACCAACCTACCCCCACTGTCCACTCAATCCCATCCCACCCCACGCCCAACGCAAATAGACAACCAAATAATCTCTCTGTATTAATTTATGTAGCCGAGTTTATACTCGATATGTACAGAGACGGAGCCAGGATTTGAATGTTATGGATTTGAAATTCTAATCATTTTAAGTTACTGTTAAATTTCGTAAGATAAACAGAGAGTTTGGACAAAAGCTACTGGGTTCAGCCGAACCCGTAGCTCATGGGCTAGCTCCGCCCATGTATCAGTAGCTAATAAAGTATGCTATTAAGAATACAATAAAAAATTAAAAGTTTTCAAATATAAAAACAATTCTTTTTTTAAACATATATAAAAAAATAATAACACATAAATGAAACATTGCAAATATTAGACTCAAGTACAAATCTCTTTCACGTATACATACACACTATGATAAAATTTTGAAAGCTAGCTAAGAAGAGATAGGAAGGGAGAGGGGAAAGAGGGAGTTATCAAAAAACCAAAAAGGAATTTAGAATCTAAACTCCTATTCAGGTAAGAAAAAATATTTTCAGACTTATTCATAAAGGAGAAGGATATCTGGAGTTTTTAAGTCATTATCTTCACGTACGAGCTACATGTTAACCGAAATTTTCAACCATTTTAGAGTAAGTTTGATATCCAAGTAATCTTTGAAAATGGTTAACCAGAATCCTATAAATAAGAAGAGACAACAAAACAAGAAAAACAAAAAAAGATACACACACACACACACACAAAATCTAAGAAAGAATTGTCACCTGAGAAGCAAAAACTCTATGTCTGGCTTCTTCTTCTGCTGGCACTAAGTAGTTTCGTCTATACACAACTCAAGGAGATAGCCAAGCTTCTTGTTTTTTGAAGGTGAAGATGATATATATAAATATTTAACTTGCAATATTAGAAAATTCTTCATATCGGTCCAAGGATAGAAACTTTTCTAGATAGCTTCTTCTGTATAGAAAAGGGAAAGTTCAGTTTCACACGAAGAAAAAGGATCAGGAGAACAGATAGTCTTTTATTTCTTTATTAAATAAACAGCAGCCTCTCTATCTTCAACCCCCTTTTCTCTACTTTGAATAAGAAACATATCGAGAAAGTTTAGAACTTTCAAAGTAGTTTCCCCCTTTTGCTGCTCCGAAACAGCTTTAAAAAAGGTTATAATTTTATTTAAAAATACTTAAGTAATAATAATAAATAGTAAGTTTTAAAATGAAAAAAAAATAAACATGGATAAAAGCATCCCTTATCCGTCTATAAAACATTTATATATGATGCTTATACAGAAGGGATTGGTTACTTATCAATTACTAGCTAGTTTGACAAAAACTTCTTAATTAGTTCCTATTCCTAAATTAATTATAATTCCTAGATTTCAATTTATATGATATTTTTTCCTCTTTTAACATATTGAAAAAGGAATGACATGTTTTTATATTTGAAAATTCTTAAATTCTAATATTTTTTATATATTTTCATTAATGGCAATCTCTTAATAATGACATGAAAGGTTTATGAGCACAAGATTCTAGTGATATTTTTAGTGTGTGTATATATATATATATATATATATATATATATATATATATATATATATATATATGTATGTATGTATGTATGTATGTATAGCTTATTGCAATAAAAATATAAAATTTTGTACTTAATCAAACATTAACATATAAAATGAAACATGTAGAGTAATATTTTCTGAATGTCTATTTCATTTAAGAAAAATACCAAATTCAATTCTTTCCGTTAGCTAGTCAAAAAGAAACAGTCATTTCATGGTCAAAGGAATGATCTTTTTGACATGGGCTACGTTCAAAACAATATTGTTAGTTTATCTTTTAGATTTTAAGTTATATATACTAACTGTGTTTAGAATATTTATACTATTGATGTCTTTTAATATGTAGTAGCAGGTTAGATATCGTTTTTATTAAGTTATATCATAAATTTTACCGATAATTATCTTGCAAATAATTTGATTGTGTAAATTAAACTCTTATTTATTTGGTATGGGAAAATTATTTGGCGTTTTTCTTTGGTAGGAAAACGTGTGAAAGCTGGTATGGCGATGTGTCAAAGGTTTTACGAACTCAGGTACTTCAGCAAGTTTGATAAAAAAAAATTCTAAAATAATAAACTAAGAAGTATCAATGTCTAATTAAATGCATAAGATATGCATCAGTGCGAAACTGGTAGAAGAGCAATAGCACGAACGTCTAGAGGCACTTTTGACATTGTTTGACGACTATTTTCGTCAAATAAAACACGTAGTCAGAGAAATACAACGACCCATTTGTGTGGGCTTCTTTTGGTCCCACATATTTATTAAGGGAGAAGTCATTTCTCGTTCTAAATGTGTGAAAACAAGGAGTAATTTTTTGAAGAATTGACCTAAATAATCGTTCAATCATTAGTTTACACATAAAATAATCTATCTATATGTAATATATGTACAGTTTATTGTGTAATATATATGTATTATATTCGATAAATAATCTATGTATTATAAATTTGATCGATTATTTGTATAAAAATTCTAATTTATTTTAAACATAAGAGTTGAATATTAATCTCCTCTATTTTCACGCTGCCGTCATTGACGGATGAATTTAAGAGATAATACTTGAGTTGACCTTTTAGATTATAAATCTGACATTCTTTCCTTTTTCTTTTCATAAAATTGATTAACTTGAATACTTGTTATCTCTTCTGATTTTTCATCTTAAATATTTTACGTACAATTTAGCATATCGTATCGTATCTTGTTCTGATTATCATTCTTTTTATATTCACAATATAAATGAAAAAGCCTTTATTTTAAGCAACTGTTATATTAGCTAGTTTTATTGGGTCGAGATCCCCTCCAGTATCCATCCGTCCAGTATTTCTCACTGGAATGGTAGGACATTGCCACGTGTCAGACTAAACTTTAAAAGGCTAAGATTTGCTTAACATTTCAGGAGTCGAACATTTCAGGAGTCGCTTTGTTTTAAGTTGTTTCGGTTGGGTCGATTTTTCCCTAAAAAAAATCAAATTAAGTAAGTCAGTTTTTTAAATATTAGAACCAAACCAAATCAATTGAGTTGGTTTTTTATGATTCGATTTTTTCGGTTATTTATCGATTTTTTTCTTAAATATGAGGCATACACTACTAAAGAACTAGATTATTATAATAGTAAAGAACTAGACTAAAAATACAAATGACTAATATGTACCATAAAATTTTAGAAACTCTATATAAAAATATACATATATATATATAGGTGTAATAATAAATTTAAATAGCTACTTTTATAGTCGGTTTGGTTTGATTTTTTCGATTATTTTTTGATTAAAACCAAAACCAAACCAAATTTGATCGATTTTTAAAATTCAAAACCAAAATCAAACCAAACCTAAAAAGTATCGATTTTTTTGATCGATTTAGTTCGGTTTTCGGTTTGGCTCGATTTTTCGGGTTTTTTTGAACACCCCAGTGTTACTAGTATTTTAAAGCAAACAACAATTTGTTTCTGGAATAGTGGAACTTACATGACCTGAAACTTTGGATGCCGGCAACATTTTCTTTTTTTTTTCTTTCTCCTCTCTCTATTCGCTTATATCCCCTCATCCACCCTTCTTTTCTCTGTTTTTTGAAGATTTGTCTTGATGTCATACTTGGGTACTTGTTTTTTGGGGCAAACTTCCCCGAATAATCGAAGGAGACATCAAAGGTAAGATTTACTGTTTGCAATGCGTATGTGATGCATGCGATCATGCTTAGTGGCTTTCACTCATAATTAGAATAAGAAATTCAACAAAGATGAAATAAAGAATTATTGAGAATATGAGAGATCGAGGACATCCAAATTCAACTTGTAAGTTTCAAAATGGAATCTTATTGGGTTACGCATTTATGCTTTCCGTGTCGAAGTTCACGGCAGTCCAACTCCAACTCCAAAAGAATTTCTCTTTGATCTTAAAGTACTACAAAAATGGGTCTTGAAATGGCAAGCAAATCTTAGCCTTTAAAAGTTTAGTTTGACAGGAAGTCCATTGAGTATGTGGAGTTTCCGCTCCTTTCTTTTCAACTTGTAGCTAAAATTTAAGTTTTGATAGGCATCAGTAACTAACTAATTAAATTTTACTACTATTTTCAGTTTTTATGTTATTACTTAGAATTCTTTCATTCTTTGATGTTATTAGCGAATGTGTTCTATTACTATTTGTTTCATTTTTTGGGACTTCATAAAAAGCATGTGAGTTGTGCGATCACGTCCAACTATGCCTTATAAAAAGAACTAAACGGTCGTTGCAAATATAATTCGATTTATAAGTCCGGAATCGAATCCCACAGAGAACTAAGGCTTAGCTACAGTTGTTCAATATTGCTAAGAAACACAAGTCCAAACAATTTTCTAGTTATAAATATTTGATTTTTATTTAACTAACAAATATAATAAAGCAGTAAAATTATCAACTAACAAGGATGAAATTGGAGACAAGCCTAAGGAGGTCTAGAGTTATAATTTCCCTCATTGTCAGAATCCTTTCCGCTACGCCTTCTATAATTTCGCCAAGTATTTTCTACCGATCGTGAGTACTTTGGGTGTCGTAGCTCTCTCTCTCGAGCAACTACCATAATTTACTAGACGTATTCACTCGAACTACGCTAGCTGGCACTAATTCACTGCTCACTACGATCGCACCAAGGTTTCGTTATCTCTAATCCCACCTTTAAACCCTTTGTATCGATCTCTCAACTATGTTTGGAGTGGTGTTGTTCAACAACTACCTAAATGTGTACTCTCTCTCGAGCAATATACACAATATATGAAAATATAGTTGAACAAGTAAAGAAAAATTAAAGTCTCAATTATATAAAAACATAACAAGAATTCATCCTACAAAAGGTTCTATCAAAACTCTAGATAACAAATTAGCTATTCATAATAGTATGCAAAACTACAATACTAGAATTCATAATCAATAATGAAAATAGGAAGAACGAAGTGATAAACTCATAAAAGAAATCTCTGCCTTGCTCCTGGTATGTTTTTGCCTCCTTAGGTTGAAATCTCATCTCCAAAAATACCCCCTTTGGTTGAATCTACCCTAAAAATGGCTCCTCATGTGCTTGGCAGCCTTTTTCTTCTCCAAAATCGTGTCCAACCCTAGAATAACTCATTTGAGGAGTATCTATGTCAATCCCCCGGTCCAAATTCGGGTTTGAGTCTTTTAACCCGCGACTTTTAATTATCGTGATATAGACCTTGCGAAGCCTGGTCTGTAGCGCGGTTGACCTAGCTATAGACCTCGCGAAACCTGGTCTATAGCGCAGTCGACCAGGCTATAGACCTCGCGAAGCCTGGTCTATAGAATAGTCAACCTAGCTATAGACCTCGCAAAGCCTGGTTTGTAGCACGGTTTGGGTACTTGATGTTTTTGGCTCTTTTCTTGCATTTTTTGTCCACGTTTTGTGCAACTTTCATTCGATGATTCATTTCGATGTTCCTACTCATAAAACAACACAATTTAGCGCAATTGTCGCACAATAACTCACTAAACCAACAAAATATAGGGCGAGTAATGTGCTAAAAGTATAATCTTTTTGCCTAACATCACCACCCCACACTTAAATGTTGCTCGTCCTCGAGTCAACTACCAATTCCTATAGCACTTTTATTCTCTTTTAGCATATCTGAAGCACACCATACCTATGACTATGGTTGATAGCAACAATTAAACTTTAGCATATGCCTTCAAACTACCCTTTACTTTATGCTATACTTCAAAATTTTATTCAACAAAAAGACAACATATTTATAACAATCTTGACCTCACAAACCGACTCAATATCACAATGTATTCATGGCTTTAACACTTATATCATAGAGAAATCTAATAACTTCACCTATCCCTTGCGAAATTATGTGCCCTCACAACAAGAACAAGAGAGTAAGTTGAGTCCACATATTTGAATCAAATGCTCAAATATATTTTAAGGACTCAGATAAATCAAAAAAATTTCTCACTCTCACACAAGTCACATGCATGCACAAAGTATCATAGGTTTGCCCATTATGTAAACCTCTGCTAATATAGGCTTGCTCGATCTAAAATCAAGTAGAACTTTTTATGGTTGAAACGTGGGCTAAGGGAAGGGTAAGATATATTTTGGATTAGTGGTTCATCCTCCCAAGTACTTTAACACATGACATAATAAACTTTAAGCGCAAATTCTTCAACCCACTTCAATTTCACAAACATTATCACCCCAAAAAATATTTTCTCTTTCTTTAAGCACTATATTAATTCATACACACTAGCAAGGATAAGATATGCTTATTTTCCTTTGCTACATATTTGTTTTTCTTTTCAACAATACTTTTTTTCTATCCTTCCTGCTAGTGGTGTATTATTTACAATACAAGTGCCCCTTTCTTTCTTTCATTGGTTCTACTCAAAAGCCACCCAAGTTTCATCCTTACTTCTTTTAGCACTCATTTTACAATTAAAGTGATTTAAAAGGTAAAAGGATCAAACAATGATAATTAAGAACAAAGGGATATAAGCTTGTAACGTGGTTGCCAAATAAAAGTTTATAGGCTCAAAAGGGTTGACTAGGGATAATTTTTATTGTGGTAAGCATTAAGTTCAAATAAATTAAAGAAAGCCTAAAATCATTTTTCAAACCAAGCAAAACCTAAAATTTTGCTTCAACTCATATACCGGGCAAGTTCTAGACTCTAATGCAATGACATGGACTATATAATTTCTCACCACACATGGCACATAATTCACCAAGGATGGTTCCATTCATATTCTCAAATAATTACAAGTATTCACAGAGCCACAAAATATTAAGCATCAAGCACAAAGTGACACAAGCCAAGAAAACGAGATATAGGCGTCAATAAATATGTTATTACTCAACAAGACATCATAACATTTTCAAACCATAGTGAAGGTACTGCTCATGCTAGAACCTAAATATGCTACTATCAAATTAGTCAAAAGCGCCTAGCAATTCTCATTTTTCCATTATTTTATTTCCTAAATCCTATTCTAATCTAAAGACAAAACAAAAACTACTACTCGGTTCAACTACATCCCATGGAAAAGAACCGAGGCACAAAGAAAAACCACGAGGGATCATTACTATCTAAAATAATAAAAAGACATATTTTTTTTGGATTTTTCTATTTTTTATTTTTCTTTTTTTTTTGTCAGACTTTAAACCCTCAAGAAAATTGTCTAGGATATCCATCGTCGGGAAAAGTCCAATAGTTTTCTATTTTTCTAAAAAAAGCATTATTCAATTAAACTAACACAGCTAAAATAGCATAGAAAGTTACCTAGACAATCTCCTCACCCCACACTTAAAATTGTGCATTGTCCCCCAATGCATACTATACTAATAAGAGGGTAAAAGAAACTCCATGGTAGGCCAAGGACCGAAACACTAGCAGCTCATGGGGTACTCAGACTTCTCCCATACTTGGTTCGTTGTGCGGGTACCTCACACTTAGTTCTAACCATCTGCTTTGTTGTTGCATCCTTCCAATAGCTTTACTTTTTATGCTCCTAGAAAATCAAAAATCGCCACTACAAAAATAATACAATTAAAAAAAATAAAAATAAAATAAAATAAAGTAGTAAAGCTGGGTTGCCTCCCAACAAGCGCTTGATTTAACATCGCGGCACGACGCGAATCACTTTCTGCCTCCGCTTCGAATTTATGAATTGAACCCCAAGTTTTGCTTCAAGCTTATGATTATGCTCCTGGGGTGGTGGAACGAATCTAACTGACCCAAGGAAATAATATAGTATTCTACACTTGCCTTTAGATAAAGTGTGTAATTCCGACTTTCTGGCAAGAAGAATTTCAGAATGTAGGCACCTTGTTCCTCATTCCTTGACTCCTCAAGTGGCTCGGATGACTCTATTTCTATATCATCATCCAAACACAATGTGAAAAAATAATTGGAGTGTGGACCAATGCGCTCAACTACATGAACATTGGGACTGTCTACATCCTCAACACCAATGACACTAGAGTCAACTAAATATGTATCCTCAATATCCTTGGTTGACTCTAGTATCTCTTCTACAACATCGGCATTCTCAAATTCTAGTTTTGATTGATTGTTGGTGTTCTACTCAGACCTCCCCCATTAGAACCTCAATTTCGGTATCTAATTCATGCTTTTCTTAGCTACTATCCACAATATTGGCTTGTTGAGCATTAAATATTTCAACTAGTTGACTCACTTGTGCCTCCAAGTTGAGAATAGTAACATCTTGCATTTGTATGTGCAGTTGTTGCTCATTATTTTGTTTCACAAGGCACCTTAGCATATCCCTGATCTCTTTCAAGTCCTCATCCCTGGATTCTTTATTCCTATTAACTTCACAAGAAAAAGAAGAACCATCAAAGTAATAGGTTAGGGGAAGATAAGAAATATAAGCACAACCATGAAAGTAACCATCTTGATCACCAAACACATCACACACATTCAACACATAAGATTGAGTTGGTGCACAAAACTCAATCCCTGATCTCTTTCAAGTCCTCATCCCTGGGTTCTTTGTTCCTATTAACTTCACAAGAAAAAGAAGAACCATCAAAGTAATAGGTTAGGGGAAGATAAGAAATATAAGCACAACCATGAAAGTAACCATCTTGATCACCAAACACATCACACACATTCAACACATAAGATTGAGTTGGTGCACAAAACTCGCTCTCGGAAATATTTTGACAATTTTGCCATGGGTGATTTTCTTCACAATATGCATAAGGAGGATCAAAAGTAAAATTACCAACATCAAAACTCTCATAATTCTAAGATGCCATGTTTCTAAAATCAACAAGTAAAATAAAAAATAAAAAAAATCAAATACAAAAAACAAAAATAAAAGTTCAAACTTGCAACCTAGCAATATGTACACCTACAACTACACCATTCGTTCCCCGGCAACGACGCCAAAATTTGATCACGCCCAACTATACCTTATAAAAAAGACTAAGCGGTAGTTAAAAATATAATCCGGTTTACAAGTCTGGAGTCGAATCCCACAGAAAACTAAGGCTTAACTACAGTTGTTCAATATTGCTAAGAAATACAGGTCCAAATAATTTTTTAGTTATACAGATCTGATTTTTATTTAACTAACAAATATTATAAAGCAGTAAAATTATCAACTAACAAGGATGAAATTGAAGACAAGCTTAAGGAGGTCTAGAGTTATGATTTTCTCCATTGTCAGAATCTTTCCCGCTACGCTTTCTATAATTTTGCCTAAGTATTCTCTACCGATCGTGAGTATTTTGGGTGTCGTATCTCTCTCTCTCGAGCAACTACCATAATTTACTAGATGTATTCTCTCGAACTACGCTAGCTGGCACTAATTCACTGCTCACTACGATCGCACCAAGGTTTCGTTATCTCTAATCCCACATTTAAACCCTCCTTATCGATCTCTCAACTATGTTAGGAGTGGTGTTGTTCAACAACTACCTAAATGTGTACTCTCTCTCGAGAAATATACACACTATATAGGCCCAGTTAATTGAGAGATCTTCAATTAACAACAATAAAAATATAGTTGAACAAGTAGAGAAAAATCAAAGGCTCAATTATATAAAAACATAACAAGAATTTATCCTACAAAAGGTTCTATCAAAACTCTAGATAATAAATTAGCTATTCATAATAGTATGCAAAACTACATTACTAGAATTCATAACCAATAATGAAAATAGGAAGAAGGAAGTGAAAAACTCATAGAAGAAATCTCTGCCTTGCTCCTGGTGTGTTCTTGCCTCCTTAGGTCTAAATCCCATCTCTAAAAATGCCCCCTTTGGTTGAATCTACCCTTAAAACGGCTTCTCCTGTGCTTGGCAGCCTTTTTCTTCACCAAAATCGTGTCCAACCCTAGAATAACTCGTTTGGGGAGTATTTATGTCAATTCTCCGGTCCAAATTCGGGTTTGGGTCTTTTAACCTACGACTTTTAATTACCGTACTATAGACGTCGCGAAGCCTGGTCTGTAGCGCGGTCGACCTGGCTATAGACCTCGCGAAGCCTGGTCTATAGTGCGGTCGACCAAGCTATAGACGTCGCGATGCCTGGTCTATAGCGCGGTTCGCGTGGTCTATAGCGCGGTCGACCTGGCTATAGACGCCTGGTCTATAGCACGGTCAACCCGACTATAGACCTCGCAAAGCCTGGTCTGTAGCACGGTTTGGGTACATGATGCTTTTGGCTCTTTTCTTGCGTTTTTTCCACGTTTTGTGCCACTTTAATTCGATGATTCATTCCGATATTTCTACACATAAAACAACATAATTTAGCGCAATTGTCGCACAGTAACTCACTAAACCAATAAAATATAGGGTGAGTAATGTGCTAAAAGTATAGCATTTTGGCCTAACATCATTATGCGAATCAAATAACACTAATAAAAAGCAAAAACAATTTCTGATACAAATAATCTACGAGGAGCTGGTTGATAATTAGAGGGAAGCATATAAATGTATTTATATATCACCGTTCAATTGTTGGAAATTAAAAATAGTAGGATGAGAATTGGGGGTGGGGTTGATTTTTGTTCCAAAGAGAAAGGAAAAATAATTTCCCCCCTATATCTTAAAGTTCCAGTACAGTATTTTGTTTTCTTTTCCTTTATGGCTTTCTTCTCACTTTTGGTTTTCACTTTTCGACGATAGCGTTTTTATATTTAGAGTAAGATGTTATGGTTTCAAGCTTAACCATGTTTTAATAGTTGTTCATTTGGTTGTGTTTACCTTGTTTGGATATATTTATTTATCTGGTTGATAATCTAAGAAGTATATATTATTCACTCTAGTAAGAAAATCTGAAGGTGCAAAAGTGAAATACTTATTTGTACCTATTATGTGTATCATGTCACTAAATACATCACATGTCTTTCGCATAAATGTTTTCGTTCAACTATGATTATATTTTTGAGTTCTAGCTTTCTGTTTCATGCTTTAAGACTTTAAATAGTCTAAATTGATGATTTATGACTTGTGTGCGTTGTGTTGATTTCCGAAAAGTTTAAATGTGATTTTTCAAAGAAAACTTGATTTTTGAACTTTAAAATGGTTAGAATTGACTACGGTCAATATTATTGGTAAACGATCCCGAATCGGTATTTGAACAATTCCGGTAGGCTCGTATGATGATTTTGGACTTGTACGCATGTTATTGGGGTCCCGGGTGACCCGAGGCCGTTTCGATGCTTATTGTGAAAAGTTAAAAATTTGAACTTAAGAACTTCGAAATCTTTGAGTTTTGATGTATGATTCTTGGATCTTTGAGCTTAATTACGAACGAGTTCATGTGAGGTTTATATACTTGTGTGGATTTTGGTATAGGGCCCGAGGGGCTAGGGTAAGTTTCAGATTAGTTTCAGACTGATTTTGTAGTGTTGGGCAATGCTGGTGTTACAGACATCGCATTTGCGATGGCCTGTTCGCAAATACAAGTCTCGCATTTGCGATAATAGGGAATGATTGGTCATCTTTGCATTTGCAAAGCTTAGCTCACTTTTGCGATGGTCTCTTTATTCGCATTTGTGAGGTCCTTGTCGCATTTGCGACAATCACAATTGCAATACCTTAGTCGCAATTACGAAGTAAGTGGCTCAGGAGCTTGTTCACATTTGCGAATATCGCAATTGCAAATAAGAGCTTGCAATTGTGATATTTGCAGCTGAGTGAAAATAGAGAATTTCGGGGTTTGCTCATTTATTCCATTTTTGAGACCTAGACTTTGTGGGAGGTAATTTTTGAAGAGAATTTTCTTCCCAGCTTCAAGGGTTAGTAACTTTAACTTGTTTTTGATCAATTTTCATTACTTTCATATATTTTTATCCCTAAATCTAAGATTTTATAGAGTAGAAGGGCTTTTGGGTAGAAATTTAGGATTTTATATTTTAGATTAGATCTCGATTTGAGGTCAGATCTCGAAATAAGTCACATATTTGGACTCGGGGATGAACGGGTAATCGAGATTTGGTTTTGATTTCAGATTTTGACCAAGTGGTCTTAGATTAACTTTTTGTTTACTTTTCCAAATATGTCAAAGATCGAACCTTTCTGATACTAGTGTCACACCCCGAACTCGGGGAGCGCGATCGACGCTCAACCGAGTGAACCCGATCAAGCAAGCATGTTAGATACTTTCTACCCACATCACTTATGAATACAGAGAATACATATTCTCGTTAATTATACGATAAGGAGACCATGTATACAATACCAAATCGGTACCATTAGTTACTTTATTTTAAAGTCTCAAATTACACACACATTTTTCATAGTCTGAAGTGGAATAAATAATTCAAACATAATATAACTAGTTTGACTTCCCCAGCACCAATATACAACCCACACTATGTCTACGGAGCCTCTAATAGATACAGAAGAGTATTATGATAATGCCAGCAACAAGGCCCCGACTATACCTCAAACACAATACACAAGGAACAAAAGATACATGACCCCGAAATGAAGTGGGGCTCACCAAGTCTGCCGAGAAGAGGGTGTACCGCTATCACTGATCAGTGTCTCCTGCTGTGGCACCACCTGCATCCATTGAAGATGCAGCGCCCTAGGCAAAAGGGACGTTAGTACATATGGAATATTACTAGTATGGATGACAAAATACCCTCTCAATAGAATGATAAATAATACAAGCAAGAATAATCATAATATCAATGGAAGCCTCAAACAATATCAAACCTCAAATTAGGATCAAGACAGTGTTCAAATTAATTTTCATATCTTAAGTTGAGAGATTTTTAGTACCAATAATATCACCTTTCACAATACCAATACCACCGTGCTTTAGCACGGAGTCCGATCACGACCCGATCAGCTAGGCCGTCTCATTCGAGACATCAACTATAAATCATAATTTCCAGCACAATCACCACCATGTGTGCGGCATGGTATCCGATCACGACCCGATCGGCTAGGCCGTCTCATTCGAGACATCATCCTTTTATAACAATCATTTTGCTTCATATCTCTTTCATATCTTTTTATTTCATTGGCACCAGTGGCCACAATTATAAAATTATTCTTGGCACATCGGCCGTATTTAGTATTTCATGCTCACCTTTTTCACTTTCAAACATCACTATCATCGACAACAACAAAGAATTACAAATCAAGGTTTCTAGCACACATGTGAGCAATTAAGAGTCTTAGACACATAGAGACGTTTCACAAAATTTGGCATAATAGCCTTCGTTTGAACTTGACTTGAAGTCGAAACATCTTAAATGCACAACCCATACTTTGAACACGTTCTCAAATGATGACATAACACGATAAAAGCATTTGGTATACATATTGAACATATATCTTTCAACACAAGCTTATTTGGAATAGCCAACTTTATAATGAACAACTCAAGACTTACATAAATTACATGAATACAGTGGGATTCAATTCTAAGAGAGGATTTTAGCCAACATACCTCGATTGAGCTTTCCTTAAATTACTACAACGTTCCGAAAGTCCTAAAAATTCCAATCTATTTTGAGACATGATAAAATTGAACACAAATTAGGAAGATATTCATGGTTTCAGCTCATTTGAGGTGTGCAAATTTGGCTACAAAATTTTTCTACAAGATTTCCTTCATTCCATAACCCAATATTTACTTATTTGAGCTCAACAATCTTCCCACAAACCTTATTGGTACATGCATGTATACATAATACTCTCACACCAAAGAATCATACTCCCAATCACCCATCGTTTACCCCAAACTCGAAATTGAAGAATTGAAGAAAGAAATTCTTACCTCTTTGAAGCCCTAACAAGATCCCTGTGAAATCTTCAAGTCTTGAGCAAGTATTGATGAACAAATGACTAGGTCTTCTCTTTCTCTCTCTAAGATACTCTCACCTTTCTCTAAAAATATCAGATGAAACACTTAAAAATGAACCCCAATGCATTTTTATAAAAATGGAATCGGGTAAAATTTTCAAAACTTAAACTTATCGAAACCAGGTCTGCGATCGCAGACCGTACCGAAAAACCATTATGAGGCCCGCATATCGGTCACATAAGTGACGCTCCAAAACTGGGGGTCATCTGGTTGGGTCTGCGGTGATTATGCAGCCCGTATACCTGTTCTGCGATCGCATAATGCACCGCATAAGTGGTCTGTGGTCGCATAGTGTACCGCAGACCTTCCTCCAATCTTGCCCCGTTTATGATTCACTCTGCGACCATTATGCGGTCAGCAAAGTGATTCTGCGGCCGCATAGTGGGCTGCAGAAATGTCTTTTTCTGCTAATAGTTTTCCTTTACTCCCCAGCGCATTGTTCAACCCAAAAAGTTAGAGCAAAATTCTCAAACACATAAGCCTAGTTCGGCACCACGAAACCTTAATTTCCTTTGCAAAATTCTACGGGGCCTTACAACTAGGGTAGTTTCTAAAATTTATTTTGACTTGTTTGAGTATTGATTGACTAGATTCGAGTGGTTTGGAGGCTTGTGTTAAAGGAAAGGTGATTTTGAAAGGTTGAATTATTCCGAAAAGAGGTAAGTGTCTTGGTTAATCTTGATTTGAGGAAATTAGAATGCAATTGGTATATTTTCTATGTACTATATATGTTGGGAGCGGTGTATATGCAAGATGATGAGTGTATATGCGTTTGCTATGAGTTAAGCATGCAGGTAGAAGTAGCCTTATTTATGTCATGTTGCTTTTATGAATTATGTCTTATCTACTTTAAATAGATCATGAAATTCTTAGATGTTGCTCATGTTAATAGCTATGTTGGGTTTGTTGAGATATTGGACGTTGGAAATTCTTGAAATGTTGGTTTGGCTATTGCAGCAAAAGTTATGGTTATTTCTCTTGTGTTTTATTATATTTAATCACTCTTGTTGATATTGTTGTTGCTCCTCACCTTGTTTGGTACTGATTTACGTATTTTTGGTGAGGATGAGTGATATTGCACGACGGGTGCTCTGTGTTGTAAGGATGAGTGATATTGCACAATGGGTCATTCCGTGCTGTGAGGTTGAGAAATATTGCATGACGGGTGCTTTCGTGCTATGAGGTTGAGAGATATTGCACGACATGTGCTTCCGTACTGTGTGGTTGAGAGGTATTGCATGACAGGTGCTTCCGTGCTCTGTAAGGAAGAGTGAATATGCATGAATGATGTTTTTGTTCTAATTGATATGTTAACTTTTGCTCCTTGCTTTTACTATGCGGATTGAGTAATTGGCTATGCTATTTCATGGTTGCCTTGTCAATCTCTTTGACTTGAGTTATTGTGAAAGACTTGTTTGGAGTTATTGTGGAAGTGAAAAAAATAGTTGTTTACCTTGGTTGTTTCTTTCATTAATTATTCCTCGTTCTATTTCTTCTTGCTATTACACTTGTTATCTCCCTTGTTATCTATTTTGCTATCTTATTATTTTTCTCGTTATTTAACTGCACATTTTTATATATAGGTATTTTGTCTTAGCCTCGTCACTACCTCGTGGGGGTTAGGCTTGATACTTATCGAGTACATTGGGTCAGTTGCACTCACACTACACTTCTGCACTTCTTGTGCAGATTTTGGCATCGGGCTTAGTGGTACTCAGAAGACGAACTAGCTTGCTTGATTGAGGAGACTCGAGGTAGTAGTGCACTCTCTTCTGCAGGCCTTGATGTCACCCATCTTTTAGACGTTCTACTGTTTATTCGTACCAAATATTGTAATTATCATTTTAGAAATTATATTTAGTAATTCTATAGATGCTCATGTACTTAGTGACACTAGTTCTGGGAGGTTAGATGATTGTTAGATTTAGTCTTGTTACACATTATTGAGTATTATCCTTTATTTATTATTTCATATTATTTTAAGAAGAGTATTATTTCTTTATTTTTTAAGTGTAGACTTACCTAGCAAGTGGAATTAGGTTCCACCATGACCCATTGGTTGGGTATTTGGGTCGTGACAAGTTGGTATCAAAGCACTAGGTTTCATAGATCCCACGAGTCATGAGCAAGCTTGGTAGAGTCTTGAGGATTGGTACGGATACGCTTATATTTATCTTCGAGAGGCTATAAGGCTTTGGGAAATTTCACTTTCTTTCTTTCTTTATCGTGCGATTTTGTTCTATCCTAAAGTTTGAATCTTTGTTCTATATTCTTTCCTAGATGATGAGAACACTCACTTCAGTCGCAGCCGATCAGGAGCTGGAGCCCTAGATTGCAGCCACTACTAGGGGTAGGGTCCGGGCCAGGGGCAGAGGTTGAGGTAGAGGAAGAGCTCAACCTAGAGCACATGCAGCAACACCTACAGTCGAGCCTCAACTAGCTTCGGATGGTGATATTCCAGTTTAGGTCAAGCCGATAGGGCCAACTCAGGTCCCAGAGAGGTTCATTTCTACCCCAATGCTTCAAGAAGCCTTAGTCTGTATGATGTGCTATATGGAGAGTATGGCGCAGACCGGTGTGCTTCCTAAGGCACCCACCGCTTCTCAGGGCGAAAGCGAAGTTCGGATCCCGTAACTCATACTGCTGAGCTGATGGCTCAGGGATATCAGACCCAAGGGTGTTACTAGCTGGGTGGTGCAGTCTGTTATTGCAGCACAACCAAAGATTAGGTCCGCGATGTCAGCTTATGAGCTCAAGAGGATGGATAGGTTTTAGAAGTTGTTTCCCGCTCACTTTGGTGGTGCGCCTTCAGAGGGTGCTCATGAGTTCTTGGATCATTTTTATGATATATTGCACAATTTGGGACTAGTTGAGTCCAATATGGTTAATGTTTCCGTCTTTCAGATGCATGGCACCATCACAATCCCTTGGTTGGAAATTTAGGTTGTGATAAGTTTGTATCAGAGATAGGTTGCATAGGTCTCACGAGTCATGAACAAGCTTGGTAAAGTGTTTAGAATCAGTATGGACATGGTTGTACTTATCTTCGAGAGCCTATAAAGCTTTCAGGAAACTTCACTTTCTTTCTTTCTCTATCATGCAACTTTATTTTGTCCTAAAGTTTGAATCATTCTCTCTTATTCTCTCACAGATGGTGAGGACACGTGCTTTATTCGTAGCTGATTGGGAGACAAATGTAATATCCCGTAGATTCAAAGAAAGACGTGAGCCGTGCAATTAATGTCATGAGACTTGAGCCCTAAATAATTTTGAATTTATGTAAGTGAATCCATGAAAATTTTGTTATTAGAAAAGGTCAACGTCAAGAGTCGAAGTGAAAGTCGCTCGTAGTTAAGTTTTTTAGAATGCATTTGAACAAGTTCCAACTTCCAGTGCATGTTGAGACCTGTGTATTTGGAACTAAGGGGTAATCCACTTATCAAATTAAAAGTTTTTGAGTCTAGTTTCGAATAACGCAAACCTTTCATCGATACAACATCAGAGTAAAGCGTTATGTGTATTTTACTACGGACGTGCAATGCCCAATTACTGCAGAACATGTGGCGCCCAAGGTTAAGTAGGCCAAACCTTGTCTTTTATAAGCTAAAATTTTGGAATTTCTCTCTTATTTTCATTGAAGACCTTATGGGAACTGATTATCTCCATTTTCTCTCCTCTTCCCGCTCTCCAAGTTCAAGTTAGGTCATCCAAACACTTCACTAATAAAATTCTTCCTCAAGAACATGAATCTTACCCTCAATCCATCTTGGATTCTTGAGTTAAGGTTTTTCTAGAAAAGTTCAAGTGATGAATTCTTAGGGGAACAAACATCAAGGTAAGAAGATTTTGAAATCAGGGAGTCACATTCGCGTAGAGGAAGACCGGCTGGGGGGGGGCTGGCATGCATTTGGTCTTCACGTTCATGTGCATGCGACCGCGTTCGCATATGCCCAACATGTTTAAGCATTGCGTTCGCGGGGGTGGCCTTGCGTTCGTATAGAAGGGTCAGCAACTGGACATGGGATGATCTTCGCGATCGTGACATAGGTCCCACAATCGCGATGTGTATACCCGGGCAGAATCATTTAAGTACTCTATTTCAAGGGTTTTAGTTATTTTATCATATTTTGAGATCTAGAGCTCGGATTTGAGCTATTTTGGAGAGGATTTTCATGATTTGGATCAGGGTAAGTATTTTTTACTCGAATTTGTTTATTATTCATGGTTCCAACCTTGATTTTAGCATTTGATTGGTGAATTAAAGGTAGGATTTGGGGGGATTTTGACTATAGTTTTGGAGAGTGAAAATTGGTGATTCGATGGTCGATTTGAGGTCGGATTTGGATGAAACACATATATTTGGACTTGTATTGGAATAAGTGTTGAGAATTTGTGAGTTTTGTTTGGTTACGGTGCGCGAGCCCGGGGTTGACCTTTTAGGTTGACTTTGTATAATTGAATCAAGATCTTAGCTTTATTGTTCGGGCTTGTTTCTTATGACTTATATTGATGATATTAAGTTATTTTGGCTAGATTCGAGTCATTCAGAGGTCGATTCACATGGGAAGGGATATTGATTCCCACGTTTTGAGGTAAGTATCGTTTCTAAACTTGGTTTGAGGGTAATCATCCTTGTGAACTATGATATTTGAGATGTGTTGGGGTAACATATGTTCTAGGTGACGAGCGTGTATGCATACACCGGGGTATTCATGATTCGGGTAGGACTTAGGCTACTATGAGACTTATTTTCTATCATGCCTCGTTATATCCTTATATTCCTTACTTGTATGATTGTTTGAGATATGATTCATGTTAGAAAATATGTCTAGGCTATGTCCTTATTGTTTGAGACATGATAGGGTTATTCTTGCTATTTTTGAGATGTCTGCCTTAATTGTAGACATACTCTCAGTCATGATGCTATATCCGTGTATGATATCTCTGTCTCAGTACATTCTTATTAATATTTCTCACATATTGTTGATTCCTCATAAGATATACCCGAGTCCTACCTATCGAGCACCCCTAAGCATGCGTCTAAGATATAAACATGAAATAGGGGTAGGTCATGCATAACATCTATCAATAAACTGCTAAATCATGTGAATACCATACGTGAGGAAACATGCCCAAAAGACATATATACATATGTGTGTGTGTGTGTGTGTATATGTATATATATATATATATATATATATATATATATATATATATATATATATGTGCAGAATATGGTAGGGAGAGCCGACAAGGCTGCTATAGATAACTATATCTCAAAATAGAATCCGACAAGGCCACACACTATCCAACTATACATGACTGTTTACAGACATATAATATAATGTACAACTATATAAAGGACGGGACTAGGCTCTGTTATACCCATATATGTATACAAAAGTATCGTACCAAAACCCAATAGTAGTTCCGGATCAAATGGAGCACACCAACTCTCGCTGAGCAAGGATCCTAAGAAGGGGGACTGTCAACCTGTCTAACTGTACCTGCGGGCATTAAATGCAGCCCCCCAGGCAATAGGGGCGTCAGTACGAATAATGTTAAGGCATAAAAATTAGTATATAAAAGACATAAAAGAAACATAGAGTAAAGGACTCAACTTGTATGTCTGAATAGATCTATGAATCATGAAACATTTATAATGTCATGCATATGCATATAAATGTCATATCATGCATAAGTATATGCATACATAACATCATCAAGGCATCCCATCATATCATTTCGGCCTCAGTAGGCAAATCATCAACGTATACCAACTGATCAGGTGGTCTGAGCTCGCGAGCAAGTTCGTATGATATTTCTAGACTTGTGTAGATATTTGGTGTGGAGCCCTAGGGGCTGGGGAGAGTTTCGAATGCGTATCAGAGTGTTTGAGTGAGTTTCAAACTTGTTGTAGCTGGACTGATGCTGCAGGTCTTGCAAATGCGAGACCCAGTTCGCATTTGCGAGGTGGGAATCATATTTGCGAGGTGGCCTGGGGGGATGCAATGTTCGTTTTTGCAAAGTTTAGGTCGCATTTGCAATGGGTATCTGGGCAAGGGGTTGACCCCATATGCGAGGGGTCGCCTTTGAGAACCCTAGGTCACAAATACGATATCTGCAACTCATTTATAGCTAGTTATTTCGGGACTTAGTCTCATTTTGTCAGATTTTGAGCCCTAGACTTGGTGGGAGACGATTTCTGGAGGAGATTTTCACATCTAGCTATTGGGTAAGTGATTTTGACTCAATTTCAATATTTTAACTTGATTTCTTATGGAATTTAACATCAGAATCATGAAATTTGGAAGGATGTTTTGGGAATTTTTTACTATATTTTGCAAAATAAAAATTTATGATTTGAGAGTCGAATTGGACTCGGATTTGAAAACCAAATACATATTTGGACTCGTAGGGCTATGGGTAGTCAAGATCAACCCTTTGACTGGGGTTTTGATAGAGCTAGCACATGGTTGACCTTTGTTGATTTTTTGAGAAATGTACAAAGATCTTAACTTTATTAATTGAAACTAGTTTCTATGTCATTGTTTGATATTATTAAGTCATTTTTTTGTTAGATTTGAGCCAAGAGGAGGTGATTTTAAAGAAAAACCTATTTTTGAGTGTTGATTTGGGCACTTTGAGGTAAGTATCATGCCTAACTCTGTGTGGGAGAATTATTCATTAGGATTTGGCTTAATTACGTATTTATGTTATGTGTAAACGATGTGTAAACGACGTGACTGATGTGTACACGGACGTATGTGTGCCTTAGACTGGATTTGACTCGAGGTTTTTCTTAATTCCTTTTTTTGCTTGGGAGATCTCTGCACTACGTGCTATCACTTGGGTTATCTATTGAGTTTATGTTCCATGCTAGAGATAATGTTTTAGGATTGTAATTCCCTAACTGGCCAAGTTGGGCATTTGTGAGATTATTGCTAATGTGAGTTGGTTGCATTCATGCTCATATCTTGAACACCCATCCACATTTCCTTTATTGGTTTGTCCTTGTGCACTGTTTTGGAATATTGTGATTTTATGTCTTGATGACAATTGTTGGCATGTTGTATTGTTATGATTATGGCACAAATAGACTTGTTGGGCAGATTGTTCGGGTGTTTGCATGAAATTTTTGCGGTGCTATTGTTATTGTTAATATTACACATGTGGCGAGACAAGGCGGGTTATATCGGATTTGCGCATGTGGAAAGACAAGGTGGGATGATTATTAAAATGCATGTGGCGAGAATTTACTTTACTGGTGCGCACACTGTGAGATAATGGTGCCTATACGGGGATGATATATGATGGTCTGGGGGCATTTATTGATGATGTTTGTGTGGTGGTGAAAAGGGGTATCGTTGTTTGTGCCTATGACCTATTTGTACGTGTCATGCATTTATACATGATTTGTTACATGTGTGATTTATAACATGCTAATTTATGCCTCAGTTATCACTTGATGTTTCGATTGTCAAGTTAGATTCCCTTACGTGGAGTTCTCTGTACTTTATTTGATTCTTGGAAAGTTCTCTTGATCGTGTTATTTAACGACACGGTCCCCTATTTATTTCTCCCTCTATTTCATTTTGTGGTTATGTGACTTGTCGGGGTACTTGGTATCGGATTTGGGAGAGTTTCGGAGTGAAATGGGATACATAGTCCCTAAATTGGAAGTTTAAGTCGTAGGAGTTGACCGTAATTTGACTTGTGTGAAGACGACTCCAAAATAGAGTTTTTACGGTTCCAATAGCTCTGTATGGTGATTTGAGACTTAGGAGCATGTCCAGATGTTGATTTGGAGTCCCATAGGTCATTTCGGCGTTAATTGGCGAAAGTTGGAAGATTTTTGGAAAGCTTGACCGGTAGTGGACTTTTTGATATATGGGTCAGATTCTAATTCCGAAAGTTTGAGCGGGTCCGTAATGTCATTTATGACTTGTATGACAAATTTGATGTAAATCGGACTTGATTTGATAGGGTTCAGCATCGAATGTAGAAGTTAAAAGGTTATAAGTTCATTAGGCTTGAATCAATAAGCGATTCGTGGTTTTAGCATTGTTTGATGTGATTTGAAGGCTCGATTAAGTTCGTATCATATTTTAGGACTTATTTGTATATTTGATTGAGGTTCCGGGGCCTCTGGTGTGATTTGCTCGGCGCAATTCGGATCATTGAAGAATAGCTGAAGTTGTTGGTTTTCTCAGGTCTGGTTTTCCTTCAATGCAATGGTCTGGCCCGCGATCGCAAAGAGGTGTTTGTGTGGACTGGTGTTTTACTCTACGTGTTCGCAAAGAAAGGGACGTGATAGCGGAAGGTTGGTTCCCAGTAAGTCGCGAACGCGTCGTGAGGGTCGCGTTAGCGTAGAGGAATTGGGTGCAGCAGGTTCACGCACAGTTTTGCTTCACGATCGCGTGGGTGATTTCGCTATCGCGTAGGTTGAGGAATCAGTTCTTCACATTTGCGTGGTGATTGACGCGTTCGCGTATGGTTAAAATTCAGGGCAGCTGAGTTGTGCTTCGCGATCGCGTGGAGATTTCCGCGATCACGATTAAGGATAACTGGGCAACAAAACTTAAATTTCAAAATGAGGGTTCATTCTCTTATTTCACATTTGGACTTTGAGAGCTCGGATTAAGGTGAGATTTTGAGGGATTTTCAAGGGAAGTGTTATTGTAAGGATTCTTAACTCGTTTTTGATTAAATTCCAATAATCTATCATTGATTTCATCATGTAATTAGATATTTAGGGTGGAAAAATTGGAGGAAAAGTGTAGAAGTTCTTAGACCAAGTTTTTAGGGTTTGAAGGGCTAAATGAGGCCGGATTTGGATGATTCTTGTATTGTTGGACTCGATATCGAATGGGTGTTCGGATTTTATAATTTTGATCGGGTTCCGAGACGTGGGCCTGGGCCAACAGTTTGGAGCGATTTTTCAATTCTTAGCTAAGATCATTATTTCATTATTTAAATTGGTTCCCTATAGTTATATTTATAGTATGAAATTGGTTTGGTTAAATTCGAGTCGTTCAGAGTTGGAAAATCGAGGGAAAGGCCTTCTAATTGATTGATTGAGTGTGGTTTGAGGTAAGTGACTTGTCTAACCTTGTGTGGGGGAAATTTTCCTTAGGATTTGGTATTTTGGTGATAATTTGTGATATGTGAAGGCCGTGCACACGAGGTGACGAGTGCGTACATGGGCTAAATGTTGAAATTCTGATTTTTGCTATGTAGTTTCCTTTTCATGCCTTAAGTGAGTTACTTTAGCACGTTATAGTTGTCATATTTAGCCTAATTTCACATGTCTACTTGTCTTATCTCCTATTTGCAACTTGAATCATATGTTTAGTTGAATTACTTGCTTTTCTTGATTTCTGTATTCATTACTTAACTGTGGAAATCTTTACTTGAAATTGCTATCCTTGAAATATCTTGTTGTTGAGTTTGATGTTCAAATGCAAGGTCGTGGTTCTTTTTAGGCAAGGTGTAAGTTGTGGAATATTATTTACTTAGTTGTTGTGTCTTGGCTTTCGTGTTATTGTTGAGGTGATTGTTTGGTTGTTTGCATGAGGTTTCTGCCGTGCTGTTTTTATTGTTGCATGAGGTTTTTTCCGTGCGATTTTTATTGTTACACGAGGTTTATGCGGTGCCGTTGTGGTTATTGATACACATGCGGTGGTATAAGATATGGGTGTTGAAACACAAGTGGTAATATAAGGTGGGCTTGATACGTGTGGCTAGTAGGAGAACTACTAGAAGCCATGCGGTGTGATAAGGTGGGCTAAAACGCGGGATGCTATTTCGAAAAAATAATTTTCAAAACCAAATATAAAGGCTCCCGCGATGATATAAGGAAAGACTGTGATTTGTTTTTACGATTTGGGACAAGGAGGCGGTACCTCGGGAGTGCCCATGTTGATCCTCTTTATTTGTTGTATTGTTTGGTTCTTGTTTCCTTAACATGTAAAATTCTTGTTTTCCTTTCGTGTTGTATTAGATTTTCCTTGATTCCGTGATGTTATGTCCCATAAATTCTTTGTTTTTCACTTCCCTGTCATTTTCATTATATCATTATATCTTTTGTCTTGTTTCTTATTATCTCTAGTAGGGCCTTGACCTGACCTCGCCACTACTCTATCGAGGTTAGACTTAGCACTTACTGGGTACCGTTGTGGTGTACTCATACTACGCTTCTGCACATATTTTGTGCAGATCCAGGTACATCCTATCAGCCTCGGTATTAGTGCACTATGTTGCTGCTTTGGAGACTTCAAGGTACACATGCCCGCGTCCGTAGGCCTCAGAGTCCCCTTCTACCCTATTTTCCTTATTTCTTTATATTTTTGATAGACAATGATGTATAGGATTGTTCAACATTGTATCTAGATCTTGTAACTTATATCTCACCGGGTTTAGGGAAATTGTACTTATTGAGCTTATAGTCTATTCATGAAATTGTTGAAGTTTTGAAATTTTAAGTTTTTATTTGATGTTTCCGTATATTGTTAGGCTTACCTAGTCTTAGAGACTAGGTGCCGTAATGACATCCTACGGAGGGGATTTGGGGTTGTGGAATGTTATTTGGAAATAGATATAGAATCAGAATACTATGTGGCACAAGGTATTTGCCATGCAAGTGTGACTTATACTATGGCACGAGGTCTTTGTCGTGCAAGTGTGACTTATATTGTGGCACGAGGTATTTGTCGTGCAAGTGTGACTGATATTACTGCACAAGTTCTTTATCGTGTGAGGGTGATTGGTAATATGGGCACGAGGAGCCATATGTGTGCGATCGATTTGATGACTCGTTGAAATTGATCCTTTACTTGTATTAAGTTATTATCACTTGTTCGGATGAGATTATGGCTATTGCCTTCTATTATTCTTCCTGTTGCCCATCTTTGATATATTGTACAAATTATTTGACTAGTGGGTGTTTTGACTTGAACCTCGCCACTAGTGTAGTGGTGTACTCATATTACGCTTATGCATATTCTTGGGCAAATCCAGGTAGCTCAGAGCTTGTCGTTAGTGAGCTGATTCCGAATTTCTCTGGAGACTTCAAGGTATACATGATGTTCTACTTGCAGCCCTCGAAGTCATCTTTTACTATTTCCTTTCTACTGTTTATTGTGTTTCAAACAATTCTGTATTTGAGACTCATTATGTACCTCTTGTAGAATTTATGACTCAGTATTATCGAGTTTTGGGATTGTGATTATTGTATTATCATATTGGCTATGTTTTGGTCCATTTTCTTAGTTTTGTTTAAATATTAAGTTGTTATATTCTTTTTGGTGTTGTTGTGTGATAGGCTTACCTAGTCTTAGGGACTATATGCCATCACGATCTTTAAGGTGGGATTTTGGGTCGTGACAAGTTGATATCAGAGCTCTAGGTTCATAGGTTCTACGAGTCATAAGCAAGTTTAGTAGAGTCTTGCGGATCGATAAGGAGACGCCTGTACTTATCTTTGAGAGGCTACAGAGCTATTAGGAAACTTCACTTCTTTTATTCCTTATATGCGAATTTATTGATTCTGGAGTTGGACCCATTGTCTTTCATTTCTCTCACAGATGGTGAGGACACGAGCTGCAGTTACTGATGATGTTGCCTCCAGGGCTGGTGTTTCCAGGGGCCGAGGTAGAGGTCGATGAGGTGCATGTGCTACAGCTAGACCACCTGTCGGAGCAGCAGCTGAGGAGCCACCAGTAGCTCCGGTTGAGGGGTAGGCACCCGAGGCACCTGCTACTACCTCTGGACTTCAGGAGACTTTAGCACATTTTCTGAGTATGTTTGGTACCTTGGCCCAATAAGGATTGATCCTATTTGCACCAGTTACTTCTCAGACTGGAGGAAGAGCTCAGACTCCTATCGCTCGTACTCTAGAGTAGTGGGATCATGTTGATCAGGCTCCGGGTATTATGCCGATGCACCCTATGATTACAGTTCAGCTTGAGGTTTGGCCAGTAGCATCAGCGGAGGAGCATGAGAGGTTAGAGAGGTTCAAGAAGTATTTTTCTCCTAATTTCAATAGTGCAGCTTCTGAGGATGCACAGGGTTTTCTAGACCAGTATCACTGTATTATGCACACTATGGGCATAGTGGAGTTGATCATGAGTGAGGTCGCCCTTACTACTTTCTAGCTGATGGGGCCGGCATATAAATGGTGGCAGGCTTATGAGGAGAGTAGGCTAGCTGGCACAACGTCACTTACTTGGGCTTAGTTCACTGATCTATTTTTGAAGGAGTACATTTTACAAACCCTCAGGGATGCATTGAACACCGAGTTCGAACAGATGCCTCAAAGGACTATGATTGTGTCCGAGTATGCTATGAGGTTTGCTGAGTTATGTCGTCTTGCACCTTCTTTGGTTTCCACTATTAGAGAGAGAGTTTGCAGATTTATTGAGGGGCTCAGTTATGGTCTTAGATTTGGGATGGCATGGGAGTTGGAGATTGATATTCTATTTCATCGGGTTGTGGATATCGCTAGTAGGTTGGAGTGTATCCGCGGTCTTGAAATGGAGGATAGGGAGTCCAAGAAGCCTCATGGACCTAGAGGATCTACTGATTCTATTTCGGGGCAGGGCGCCTCATGGTAGAGGTTTTGTTTGTCAACTAGTTCAGTCTGCTCTTCAGGTTTCACGTGGTACTCCAGTTATCCATGGGTCCCAGAGCACTTATTCCTGACAGCTCCCAAAGCCACGTCAGCAGAGAGGTTGCTTTGAATGTGAGGATATCAAGCACATAGTGAGAGATTGTCCCAGACTCTGGGTGGGTGTGCCTCAGCGGAGTATTCATGCTATGGTTTCCACTCCAGTTGCTACTACACCTGCACAACCAGCTAAATATGGGGGACAATCGGGTAGAGGGAGAGGCTAGGCCAGTTGTTATGCTTTTCCTTGTAGGACTGAGGACGTTGCACGATTTGATGTCATTACAGGTATTATTTCGGTTTGTCATAGAGATGCAACAATTTTATTTTATTCCGGTCCTACTTATTTGTATGTGTCGTCCTATTTTGCTTCATGTTTCGGTATGCCTCGTGATTTATATGTACCTTTGTTTATGTGCCTACACCCGCTGGGGGATCCTATAATGGTAGACCGTGCCTATCATTCTTGTTTGGTCATCATTGGGGGTCATGAGACTAGGGTTGGCCTTCTATTACATAATATGATGGATTTTGGACGTAAGTTTGGGATGAGTTGGCCACGACTTGCGGTTGAGGTGCTCTACAGGCATGGGGAGTCTGTTGTGTGTTGTGATTTTGTTCTATGAGATTGTGTTAGTGAAGGTGTTTCAGTTGATGAAATGTTTATCTTACTTGTGGTTCAAAGTTGAGGAAGGGATCCTCGTGTTTCCATGTGGACCGATATGTTTGGACCGGGCTACGTGACGTAGTGGGTTATGTTAGGATGAGATTATTTGTGGTTATTTTAAGTGTTTTGCTTCTCCCTTGGGGTAAGAATTCATAGTATGGTACCGATGGGGAGTTGTACTTGTTGGACTTGTCGGATAGTTCTCTAATGTGATACAGAATCAGATTACTATATAGCACGAGGTCTTTGCCGTGCAAGTGCGCCTTATATTGTGGCACAAGGCCTTTGTCGTGCAATTGTAACTTATATTGTGGCACAAGGTCTTTGTTGTGCAAGTGTGAATGATATTGTGGCACAAATTCTTTGTCGTGCAAGGGTGATTGGTAATGTGGGCACGAGGTGCCATAAGTGTGTGATCTATTTGATGACTCGTTGTTGAAACTAAGACTTTACTTGTATTAAGTTATTATCGCTTGTTCTGATGAGATTACAGTTATTGCATTCTATTATTTAGCTTGTTGACAGTCTTTGATACATTGTACATGTTATTTTACTAGTGGGTGTCTTGACTTGAATCTCATTACTACTCCACCGACATGCTGGGTACTGACTGTGGTGTACTCATACTACGCTTATGTACATTTTTATGCAGATCCAGGTACCTCAGAGCGTGCCAGTCGTTAGTGAGTTGATTCTGAGTTGTTGTGGAGACTTTAAGGTATACATGTTGTTTCGCTCGCTGGCCTCGGAGTCACCTTCTACTATTTCCTTTCTATTGTTTATTGTATTTCAAATAGTTATGTATTTGAGACTCATTATATACCTCTTGTAGAGCTTATGACTCGGTATTACCGGATCTTGGGATTGTGATTATGATTGTTGTATTATAATATTGACTATTGTTTGGGCTATTTTCTCAGTTTTATTTAAATATTAAGTTGTTATATTCGGTTTGGTGTGGTTGTGTGATAAGCTTACCTAGTCTTGGGGATTAGGTGCCATCACGATCCTTAAGGTAAAATTTTGGATCGTGACAGAGAGTTTGCTCTAGATCTCTTTCGCCGGAGAAGAAGATTTCAATCAGTTCTCACTAGTAGAAGAGGACGACAAAAAGGACGATGAAATAGAGGAAAGTGTTGTGCTATGACTTAAGGACTTAGGGAAAGAGCAAACCCGTGAATAGGATGGCGGCAGATGAAGAAGACGATAGCAGTTCATATCTTCATTCTGCTTCGGCGATTGTCAAAGAGGATGGTGGTTTCAGCTACAGAGAACTTAGGGAAGAGGATTAGGGTTAAAGTATTTGGAAGGATAATAAAATTTGGATCCAAAACTCAAGTGATACCCCGTATTTTTTTAAGTTGCTATATTTTGAAAAGTATTGTTATCTTGGAAATTAGTTGAAGGTAGCTTTAAAACGGGTAATTAGGGGTCCTTTTTCGTCATATAAATAAAATTCTTTTTTTCAACTATAGTCTTGGCCATTTTATTCCTGACGCAGTATTTACATTGTATCTGTTGTATGAACATTGTAGGTTCCCACCAACAATGTAACCATTCCAAATTTTATTATGCTTAAAATATTGTCCGAGACTTGTTTGAGATACGAGGCATTCAATAAATCATTTGAGTTAATTAAGAATATGTTGCATGTACCTATATTTGATTTTCATTTGGTTTACATCAAACATAAATGTACTCTCAAATTTTAAGCCATAAAACATTATAATTTTGTAAAGGTTTTGCTTATTGAATTTCTCAAAATAATCAATAATCAAATAGAGATATAAATTTTAAATGGCTAGGTTTAAGATGTGATCTCCACTTTGACGAAACGACGGCATATTAAATCGATCAATTTAGAAACTAAGAGATTACACATAGATAAATTCTTATTATTGTTCTCAAATATAGAGAAATAGCAAATATATATAACATCCAAATCAACTATTAAGTGATATTCATAAATCCACAAAAAACATTCGCTAAGTAATACGTCCTTGCTCAAGCTATGTTGATCACAAGGATGTTCAAAAAATTGTGAAGGTGCATAATGTAAAGTCCTGCATTCTTGGAGCATTAACTATTGCTTAAATAATTGGTTAAGTTGACCACGAGACGTAGGGGGGCCCATACAACGGTCCAAAGTCACCAAACAAACAATTTAACAAAGTTGAAAAAATTAAAAATATTCAAAGCATACCCCAACTCATATCGCGAGCCCATCTCAGGCTTGTTAAAAACTGTAAAAAATTATATTTTTTCCTAGTATCAAATAGAAAGTTTGTAAACCATAACAGGAATCACCATAGGTACCAGTGTTTGACCAAAAATCTAGTTCGAAAAAAAAAATTGAATTTGTATTTTAGGGCCTCAAGCAATCAGTTTGATCCAAATTTCGAGCAAGCAAACCAATAATGAATGAAATTAAATAAATGTAATGATAAAGAAAAATTTATTATAGACGACCTCAATGAGCTGTATCGGCTACAATGTGAGTGAACTTTGCAATGGATAAGCAAAGATTTAAGGCAAAATTAAATAACGAAGATAACTGATAACTTGCTATTGAATTCTTTTTTCTTTCCCTATGCCGATGCCCCCTTTCTCGAGGCAGGAGAATGGATTTTATAATTGGGGGGAGAGCACCGCCACTCCGAAGTTTGGACTAGCACGCTAGGAAATTAGGTAGTGGCCAGCGAAATCCTCGATAATTGTAACTGCATCAGGGTAACGTCGATATCCACGATTTCCTGGCACAGTTAACCAATTTTCGAGTGCGTACATTTATTCTTTGAATACCCTTTCTTCTAATAGTCAGAGGTTCCAAAGTAAGGGTCGTCAAACTCGATAACAGATTCCATTCTCCATATGTATTCCTAGGTCTCTCTTGCCACGTGAAAATGATAAATTTTATCAATACAGATAGCCCCCACTTGTTGGGCAATTTGACGTCGAATGCTCGATAAGTGGTAGCCTTTTGGTGGAAGTCAGCCTTACTTAGTATCCTTCTCTAGTATGAAAAGAATTTTAATAAGACTTTGTCATTAAGATTGACGTGGCCCATATTTAATATGTTAGAACATGTGGCTTCCTCTCATCAACTCCTTCATCTATTACAATCCCCAAGTAATGATGGTCAGTTATGATAGGAATCCTTCCCAACTTTGGCGGTTATGAAAGGGAATGTTTTTTGCCTATATATACCCAGTTGTTGGCCTCCTTATTAACTTTAACCTCAACTAACCTTCTCATTTGTTTCTCTTCTTGAGTCATTAACTTACGCCTAACCCTTCTCTTCTGATCTCCTCTTTTATTAACCTCATGGACTCTCAAAGTTTTGACCCTTCTTCAGCAGCTGACTAACCTTCAACGCATATAATTATAGGCACTCTTCATCTGTAACAGAACCCTCTTACTTCTGTTCTTCTATTTCTCTGAGGGCTTTGTCTACTACCACTTTTAAGAAGAAAGCTTCCAAACCTCACAAAGGTAGGAAGGGGAAGCAAAGCTCTAAGCCCTTGGTCCCAGAGGTTCTCCCGAAAAACTTGAATTATGAGGGGGATCGTTGAGGCTTAGAACAAGGTGTCAGGATAATTTGGGAGTTCTCACGTCGGCAATATAGACTCCCTTGTTCATGAAGAACATATTACCATAATCTTTCGTGATTGTTGTTGGAGCGACTATGTCACCATTCACGTTCCTCAGGCGAACGAAAGAATTTTCAGCCACATGTCTGGCTTCTTTTTTTGTCTACACTTACCCTTTTACCTTTGGATTTGTACCTCCGATAGACCCCTTGATTTGACTTTTATCTTTATTTTGGTGTGTGTTTGGGCCAAATTGGGCCGACCATATGGAGGTTTGTGGCGTGCTTCTAGTTCCTGATGATTGTTGCTGACGTCCAATTTTCTCTTTCGCACCTTTTTCATTTGTTTTCTCCCAATCCGTTAAGGGGAGAGGGGATTATTTCGATGGTTAGTCGGGGTACCCGGACTCTCATGGATTCAGAGGATGACCACGATAAGGGTTGGCTCGACCGATTTATCGCATTCCCCACTCAGGAGTTGATTCTGCTCGAGTAAGAGCCTATTCCGAAGTGGAATAACAAACGTAAGGATACTTCCTTCTAGTCAGATTATATTTTCCTTTCCCCTTTTTTCTCCATCTTTTTGATTCTCCTTCTCCCTTATTTATAGCCATGTTGGTAGCTCCGGAGAGCATTCTGGATATCAAGGAGTGGGTTGGAAAGTGCTTGGCAAGCTCTTCGAAAACAGAGAGATCTTGGAGGTTTGTATCGGAAGTTTAGGGGTGGCGAGCTAAGGATCATAATAAGTATCTGAACTAGCTGCTCCTCAACTATTGGTCTCATAAATTTTTTATTCCTAATGCGTTTTTGCTTGTTTCCTCTATAGGTATTCCTCCGAGGAAGGCAGTCCCACAAGTGTTACTAGGCTCCCAACTTCTGTTGACTCTTCCACGGAAAGCGTCAGGCAATTGTCTACTTTGAAAAGAGGAGCAAACTTGCTAGTTTCCACTCTGGTGGTCCTTCCACCAAAAAGAATGAGGACAAATTTTTATAGGATCTGACGGTGTCCAAGGATTTTCTCAAGCTTCCCCTCAAACTGATATTCCCCGAGACACCACCCCTATTGTGTTAGAGAATAAGGGCTCGGAATCCCCTGGTTCAAAGCCAGCGATAAGAGTCGTAAAGGATCAGGGTTCGGAGTCCCCAGGATCGGAACCAGTGAGAAGAGAAATCCCCGACTTGGATCGGAAAAAAAAGGTTATTGTAGGCGATCCTGTTGAAAGATCTGTTCGCCCACACCCACTGCTTCCTTCTACTCCCCCTGCTAGTTCTTCAATGAGATCTAGAATTTATCCGGTCTTAATCAATGTACCAATGGAGTTTAATCCTCCGAACAACTCGGGAGAGAGAATGGCATGGCTAAAAGGATTGATACGCCCCTTCGAGAGGGAGGATTTATCTGCCAAATCTGAAACCACACTGGCAAATGATGTACTTCATTTCACCCTTCGAGTAATGTTTTCGATCTTTTATCTTTTTGCCATCTTTGTTTAACTTGTATGTAAGGTCAAATTGTTTATGCGTAGGCAAACTTGATCTTGATCTGGATCGAAGAAAGGTTCTCGTTTAACGAAAGAACCATAGAAGAGTTGAAGCAGAAAGTCAAGGACTGGGAAACTCGTTGTCCCAATATGCTTTTGGAAAAAGAGGCTTACTAACTATTGGCATGTTTGGCCAAGGATGAGTTGAAGGAGTTGAATAAGGGGATCGAGAAATCGGCACCATGAACAGCAGTAAGGTCGAGCACCTGGAGGCATCTAGTTTAGAAGGAAGCAGATGTAAACCAATTGGTCGTTGCTTTATCTTATGATTTAGTTCAGGCCAAATTGTGTGCATCATACCTTGAGCAAACTCTTGGATTGGAAGGATTCAATCAACGCTTAACAAGCCGAAATGGTGAGGTTACAAGGGGGGAGAGATCACATGGCCCAATAACTTGATAGGTTAAAGCTGCAGTCAAAGCTGGGGCATAATTTTATTTTCCTTGAGTCCAAGTTATCTACTTTGGAGGGCGTTTGTATAGGGATCTCCGACTTAGCAAAATAAGTATAGGAGACATGACAGGCCATGGAGGAAGCTAAACTCATTTTTAATATGGCTACATTCGAAGGTGGATTCTCGGGGAATGAAGAACTTACTAACTCCTCGGAGGAAGGAAACGATGAAGAACCCCCCGCTCGTGCCCTGGACCTTAGACCCCTTGCAGTGGTTCGTCAACTTCCTGCCCTCCTTCAGACAAGCCCTCATCTCGAGATTCGCAGTCCCCGAGCGGGGGTCATTAAGGGTGTATTTCTAGTGTCTAGGAGTTTTAAGTATGTTCGTTGTTTTGCTAGCATTTTCATGTTTGCTTCCTTTATTTTCTTGTGTTTGTTTTGTTTGAGGTCATACCTCGGTTTGTAATGAACCTCGTTAAGTATATGAAAAGAACTTTGCCTTCCTTATTTTTGTTTCTTTTTCAAAAATTATGAATTCGAGCTGTGTTGGCTACTCCTCTCCGGGTCTCAAAGGGACTCATTGCAGTCCTGTGACGGTGTATCCGTGAAAGAAAAGTCGATATCCGAATAGTGTCAACTCGGTAAGGCCGATGGGTCACTATGCCTGCTCGGCATACCCAAACATGTCTTGACTCTTCCTTTCAATACTTCTCGGCCACCCCCGAAGGTGGATTCTCTGGTAATTAAGAACTTGTTGACCCTTCAGAGGAAGGCAATGATGAAGAACCCTCTAGATTTTTTTCTTGGCCCTTCGACCCCTTGGAATGGTCCACCAACTTCCTTGCCTCCTTCAGTCAGGTATTCATCTCGAGATTCGCAATCCCCGAGTGAGGATCATTGAGGGTGTCCTTCTAGTGTCTAGGAGCTTTAAGTACATTTGCCGTTTTTCTAGAATTTTTTAGTATGCTTATTTTCTTTTCTTGTGTTTGTTTTGTTTTAGGCCATACCTCGGTTTGTAATGACCCTCGTTAAGTATATGAAAAAAAGATTTCCTTCCTTCTTTTCATTCCTTTTGCAGCAAATTATGAATTCAAAATGTGTTGGCTACGCCTCTCTGGATCTCAAAGTGATTCATCGCAGTCCCATGAGGACATATCCGTGAGGCAAAAGTCGATATCCAAATAGTGTTAACTCCGTTAGGCTACTGGGGCACTATGCCTTCTTGACACACCCAAACAACACATGTTCGGACTTTTCCATTTGAATCACATTCAATGCTTCTTAGGAAAGATGAAGGTCAAAGATGTGTTGTTCCTATCAAGCGTCCTTTCAAGTGCATGATGTTTGGCATCGCCTCCGTTTAATGCTTTGTGCACGTGGTCAAATGCAATTGCAAGCAGCTCTTAAAGTTGCACCTTTTGGATAGGTATAACTCCCATTACATGTCTACTTATCTTTTTCAAGCTTTCATGTTTTAAATTTCTCTGAGTCCTAGTCATCTTCCACACTTTTATTCAAAAGGTATTATTCATAAAAAAATCAAGCTCTACCTTTGTCCAATGGATTTCCATGATCAAGATCTCTCAGAACGGTCAGTGACTGCCTCCTTGTTATACCCCATATTTTTGTACGTAAGAGTACGTCGTAAGTCAAGTGATGTAAGCTTAGAAATGAGATCATATTTGAAAGTACATAAAGTAAGTTAATCATGTTGCCTTGGAGGTTACAGATAATTAAGATCATAAACTGCAAGTACCAAGAGGGCTGTAAGGCTTAGAAGCTAAACGAATTGAAGAAAATAAGGTTCGCCGAAAGTCGACAAGTTGGGATTGTTATATAACATGTACTTTTGGAGTAAGACTAGGGTGCTTAACAAGATAAGAAGGTTATGTTATGAGTTATTTTAGTTGTATAATAGTAGTATGTTATGTTTTGAAGTCAAGCGAGTTACGGAACGAAAGTTGGTAAAGGTCATCACAAGTTACCTTCGTAAATGTGCTGAATATTAGGTCAAATGTAGCTGATCTTTTCTCCAAATATACTTGTAATGACGGGATTATCCACTCACCAAATTGAATATCTATGAGTTTAGTTTCTAACACATTAAACTGTTCATCTATACGACATCGAATTAGAGAGATATTTGTATTTTTGCGAGACTGCGCAAGCAGCTCCCATTGGGACCCACTTAGGAGGTGGACGACCCTTGAACCGCACGGCTCATTTTTGGTCATTTTTGACCAAGGACAGTTCCCAAACTCTCTCAACACCTCTCTAACAGTTCTCTAAGTTTCCAAGTCGAGTCCAAGGTAGTTTTACCTAGACCTAACCACAAATGTTAGCCTAAGTGAAGAAGAGAGTGTTTATGGTGTTGTGATGCCATTAAGGGTGCTTGTAAACTAAGGAAAGCTTTGGTTTGAGTTTGTTCTAATTACTTAAGGTAAGTATAATACACTATTTCTTATGCTTAAACTTATCTATGTGTTGGTTAGGTTATTAGGATGAAGAATTACCATATAGCACTTGAAATGGTATAAGAAGTTGTTGTTTCTTATTGGACTATTTTCGAGTTGTATGTATGACTTAATATGGCTGAAAATCATGGGGAATATGTTGGTTATAATATTTTTATTATTTTTGTGCTTGTCAATATATTGATTATGTGATGATATTATTATTAGGAGAAGAAGCGACCACACAATACCTAGAAGTTTTTCATATTGTTGTTGTTGGATTGTTGAGCTGTTTGAGAGTGCATTTGGAGATGAATAGGAGGTTAGAAGTCCTCCAATTGTACTTGATATCATGCTGGACATGTTTTAAAGTTAATTAATGGATGACTTTGGAGTTAAATGGTTCAAAAGGAATCCAACTCAAGCTTGCCGCTCATCGTGTTAAATAGTAGTTCAGTTGGTGACGTATGTTTACTTGTTGTTGTGTGGAGTGATTTGTGTTGTTGGGATGTTGGGTGTATTGTGGTGCTGAAAGTATATAGTTGAAGGTTGTATGTGTTCTTGTTGGTTTTATGGACTTGGGAAAAGCAAGGAAAACAGGGGAAATGCTGCCCGTTTTAATATAAAATAAGCTTGTCATTCATTGTAGGATAGTTGCATCTTTCGTAGCTTAACAATAGCATTATTATCATTGTTTTTGATTGAAGTGCGATGAGACGATTTCAACATAGATATTGGACAGATTGTCATAAGGTATGTTAAGGCTACACCTTTCCTTCATTTTGGCATGATCCTGTAACTACATGTCTTTGATAAAAAGAGAAGTTCGTATTACTGAATTTATGTACATTATCCTAGTCTCGTTAGTTACAATATTCTCTCTTATCGGGATTTTATATTCAGTTAAGTATTGTCTTCTTCCAGTCAAGAGAGCATAGGGTCTATATATATATAGTATTACAATATTTTCACCATCAGCGAGCTATAATCGGTGGGCAGGCTCCTATTGGGCAACCTCTGATCAGATGGTAAGTTATATACCAAGCCTATTGTGGTCGAGCGCCTATGAGCTAACCTAGAATGGATGAGATACTGAGTCTAGTATGGCCGAGCGCCTATGAGCGAGCCTACTATGGTAGAGTAGTTGCAAGTACCGAGCCTTATAGGGCCAGACAACTATTTTACTCATTATATGTAGAGAGTTGATTCAGTATCAGCAAGTAAGCATATCTTCAGATCATCTTTGACTCCCCGTTACTTTTAGTTATTATATTATCAGTTTAGTCTTAGCCTTCAGTTATTCTATTGTCTTACATACTCAGTAGATTATTTCGTACTGACGTCCCTTTTGTCGGAGACGTTGCATTTCATGCATGCAGGTCCTGATAGACAGTTGGATAGACCTTCCCAGTCAATAGAGTCAAACATTAGCTTAGTTGGTAAGGTTCACTTCCTTGTAGTTATCGGGTCTAGACCTTAGAGTCCATTTTATATATACAGGTTTGATGGGTAGGTCGAGGCACATTCCCAACCATGATACAGTTCAATTATCTTTAGAGGCATGTAGACAAGTCCTGTATATTTTGTATGTTAGTATTGTGGCCTTACTAGCCCTGTGTGCTGTTCAGTTTGGTACTGCTGGTTGTAGACGTTCATGGAAGCCTCGTTAGCATGACAGTTATGTATATGAACTTTTGGGTATGTTTACCCCCCAGATGAGAGAGACGTTATTTTTAGATTATTCAGAATATGGCCTCGTCGTCCTTGATTAGTATTATCAGCTCGTAGGTATGCCTCATCGGCCTCAGTTAAGGGGCTACCCCTTCCAAGTCCACGATTACAGAGTGGTACGCTAGGGCCGAGTATGGCACCGGGTGCTGGCCACGCCTCCCCAGGTTTGGGGCATTAAAACTTGGTATCTGAGTAGTTCTATCCTAGGGAGTCCACAAGCTGTGTCTAGTAGATCTTTGTTTAAAGAAATGTTGTGCACCACATTATATAAACAAGAAGCTACAAGGCATTTAGGAGTATGTTACCCTTCTTTCAAATCCAAATTTTGCTATAGAGCTGAGTCCTAAGAGTTTGGGTCATGACTTATGTTTGCTAATGATATAAAGATGTTTGCAATTAGAAAGATTACTTCTAGCCAGAGGACCAATACAGTAACAGGTAAGGGCACTAATAGAGAGAGAGTTCTTGACAGTGTAGCCCTGTTTGAGGCCATATCATATCGTGTGTGCCAAATAAGCAAATTTCCATCTTAAGACCCTAAGATGGGAACATCAAACACACCTCGTGAATAACAGGACATGGAAGTATTAGAAGGTAAAAGTATAAGTTTCAACAGGTAACAGAAGTAAGGTGAAAAAGGGTACGAGGTACTTAGTTAGTAAAGATTATCAGTATTTACAATTCAGCTAGAGAAATACAAGCATTTTGAGTTACCTTCAATAGTAACAGAGGTAGGTACAATTGGCTACACCCATCTCAGTTATTCCCTATGGGAGCTAACAGATATTATTTAAGAAAAGGAAGGGATATCAAGATCCAACTGGGTTAAAGTAACCTAAAATTGTTGATGGGTTGTTAGCGTTAGCTGACATTTTTGAAGGATATTGCAAATGTGGTAATAGTTCTTCTTGTGAGACACCCAGATGGTGCACGCTAGAATAGTACAGTTAAATATGAATACTAGAATGTTCAGAAAAATCAGAAGATAGGCACTGGAATCCTAAAGGGATAAATATTTACTTTAGTGTGGCTCCCTCTCCTAGTAAAGAGAGAATGTTAGGCGACCCATAGAGCCAGTGGATGGAGCAAGGGGGGTTAAAAGCGAAAAAATGCTTTGTTGATGTTTTTAGAATAAGGTAATAGATAAAAATATTAGCAGGAGAATAAGAAGAGGGTAAATGAATCATTATGAGTAAGATGTGACAAATGGGTGATAACGGTAAACCAAAATATGACAGGATGATAGATTCTATAGTCAAGTGAAGGAAAAGACAAGAGATGACAAGCCTTGAGACAATAAAAGAGTATAAGCCATAAAGTCATATCCTCATTTACAGAAATTAGTTGGTGACTCCAACATGATTACCAAAAAGAAAAGTTAGACCCCCGGAGTAATAGACATTAATATGGGCAAATGAAAAAGATAAATTGAGCAGGAATTAAGGATCGAAAGATTTGATAATAATCGACATCGTTCGAATTTTATAGATCGTGTTCCAGTAATAATAGAATGGACAACAGAAGAATAACCTTTAAAGGTCATTCAGGAAGACGCTTCCCTAAAGCAAGCACTGTGAGCACGACGTCGGGGAGAGGCAGTAAGGGTTCCCTCCCAGGATGTTATTGATAAATAAGTATGAATGTACACTTGATACGTGAGGATCCAGTGCGAGAGGTAAGTTAAGATAAAGGAAATAAACCAAGAGAGATTACATGGAAAATAGAAATGAGAATGGACCAACAAGTAGTTAGTAGTTGATTCAGGAAGAGTCTAGTTATGGCTAGACAAGAGGATACGGATAAATCAACATATCGTGCAAGATAGACGTAGTGAAACCCAACATAGGGAATTCAGTTTCGTAGATATGACATCGTAATCCTTGAGAAACATTCAGATCAGAGTTGGAGTAGTTAAAGTTACCGTATAAGTGTTACAAAAATAAAAGAGAGTGCCACTGCGGAGACAATCAAAATTTTAGTCTGGAAGTAACCCTATATGCACAAAGGCACAGAGGTAAGTAATTAAGGATAATTATGGGTGAGTAAGAACATCAAAAATTCTGTAGGGTATACGATGTAATAAGCTCGCAACTTTACAAGAGTCAAAGGGTCTTCCTTAAGTACTACAATGAAAGACTAGCTGAGGAAATGAAGAAGAAGGCTTCAAACTAAGCATAGTAACTTGAAGAAGAAATGGTCTTATAACAATAGTCTCACTGCAATATTGTATGCACTCTATAAGAAAGTGGCACCTATCGTGGCTAATGAACGGGGAGTAAAAAAATCAAAAGGGATATTTGAGATCATATGAGTTACACGAAATTTTAGTATGCGTGGGCATTAAGATAAGCCAGGTACTCATGCAACAAGTAGCAGAACGACCAGGAAAAGTAATCGCTTGTATTTAAAGACGACTAAGAAGGAACAAAAGGAATTATTCGATCTACGACCCAGAGTTAGTTATGTTATGATCGCACTTAAGATTTTGGAGTATTATCCATGCAGTATATATGTTGACATTAATACAGTTATGGGAGACTTCGGTATAGGTTAAAAGAAAGAATTGAGTCCGCGTCACAAATAAAGGCTTAAATCGTTAGAAGATTATAACATGGATATTACATAGCGTCCACAAAAGGCTAATTAATAGTTAATACCTCGAGCCATAAATTGGAAGACAACTTAAGCCTACATAAATGCTGAGAGGGAAGAGAAAGCTCGAGAGTTACAATAGCTAAGTAAATCAGGAGTCCGATTATTAGACCCAGATGATTATAGAAATCGTGACTCAGAACATTGCAGAATCACCATTAATAGCAGAGGTACAAGAGAGATAGTACAACTGCCATATTCTATAGCAGCTCTACGATAAAGCTAGTTAGAAGAGTACCAGCCTCATAAGAAGTCAATATGAAGCTCCCACCGGATTGTGTATGCACCAGAGGTGCAAGTATTATAATAGATCTTTAAGGTATGGATGTGAATTCCACCTATGTGGAAGGGAGGTTAGGAAATAGACAGAAGATACTATGCAAGATTTAAAGGTAAGTAAGGTAAATGTGAGTGAGAAGGTGGCGAGAATACGTAAGAACTCAGGATTAAGACCGTCAAAACAAGAGAGTTGATGGTTTCCATAAGTTATAGAAAGCTCATTATAGCCTGAATGAACTCGGAGAAGTCTAAAACTAGGAGCATTTAGAAGAGATGAAATATTTCCCTGGTATTAGAATGAGGGTGTACTTGTGATAAATGATAAAAGGATGATGTTTAGTCCTTCGATTGAGTAATGATTCAAAAAGAAAGGGATTTCAAGAATTGAACGGGATTAGAATACTCCCCATAAGATGAATCATGTTGGGATGCTATGAAATACGGTTATTGAAGTATAGTATCATCCCTAGGTGGATCAGGCAAATAACTTCATATGTTCCCCAGTGAGATGTGAGCCCTAATGACAATGTATTACGTAAAAGATTTCAAGTTATCAGTGGTAGACTATACATCAACATTAACGTGAATAAAAAATAGATGGATAAAATTTACAAAGTATGAGATGATATTAGGTTGTCATTCTTAAGATGAACAGTAATGAGGAAGCATTAAAGGACATAGATTTATACATATAGGATAAGCAGCGAGAGAGTAACCTAGAGTTAGGTAGCAAACCTCGGTAATAATAAACCGAAGTAATTGTTATAGTATAGTATGACCTACCTAGATGCAGTATAGCTATAAGGATAGATAACCGAGGATATAAAACAAAATATAGCAATATTCGTAAGTTTGACAAAGTACAGAGCGAAGAACTTCAGTACACCTATAGATTCCTAGAGGGACAACTTGTCACAGTTTTGTATGTGTTCGCAAAGTGAGGCCAAGAGATAGGCTAAAAGCTGGAGGAAAAAGGAGAGAAGATTTGCATAGGCACACATACAAGGTCAGATTCGTACATGCTACTTGACAGAAGGTAGAAACAGTTACGAGATTGGAAGAATTCCTACCACATGTCGCGGCGTGAGAAAGAGGCCTAAGGGGGGAATGCCATGGCCTTTGGATTTATTCACAGAACACTTTCCTAGACGGCAAGGACAGTATTAAAGTATTCATGAGAGCTATAGGTTATGAGACTGATAAGTGCATTATTCAACATTCGAGGATGAATGTTCCAAATGGCAAAATAATATTACACCCCATGTTTTCATACGTAAGAGTACGTCGTAAGTCAATTGATGTAAGCGTAGAAACGAGATCATCTTTTAAAGTACATAAAGTAATTTAATCATGTTACCTTGGAGGTTATAAATATTTATGATCATGAACTGCAAATACCAAGAAGATTGGAAGGCTTAGAAGCTAAACGAATTGAAGAAAATAAGTTTCGTCGAACTTGACAAGTTGGGAATGTTATAACATGTACTTTTGGAGTGAGACTAGGGTTCTTAACATGATATGGAGGTTATTTTATGAGTTAGTTTAGTCGTATGATAGTCGTGTTGTATGTTTTGAAGTCAAGCGAGTTGTGAAACAAAAGTTGAAAAAAGTCATCACATGTTACATTCGTAAATGTGCTGAAAATTAGGTCAAAATAGCTGAGATTTTCTCCCAATATAGTTGTAATTGAGGGATGATCTACCTACAAAATTGAATATATATGAATATAGTTTCTAACTCATTAAATATTTAATCGATACAACATCGTATTAGAGAGATATTCGCGTTTTCAGGAGATAGCGCCAACAGCTCCCATTGGGGCCCACTTAGGCGGCGGACGACCCTTGAACATTTTAAAGTGGTTGGATGGCTCAGTTTTGGTCATTTTAGACCAAGGACAGTTCCCAAACTCTCTCAAACCCTCTATAACAGTTCTCCAAGGTTCCATGTCGAATCCAAGGTGATTTTACCCAGACCTAACCTCAAAAATTAGCCTAAGTGAAGAAGAGAGTTTTGATGGTGTTGTGATGCCATTAAGAGTGCTTGTAAGCTTAGAGAAGCTTTGGTTCGAGTTTTTTCTGATTATTTAAGATAATTATTACACTCTATTTCTTGTGCTTAAGCTTATCTATGTGTTGGTTATGTTATTTGAATGAAGAATTACAAGATATCACTTGATGTGGACTATTTTGGAGTTGCATATATGACTTCATATGTCTGAAAGTTGTGGGGAATACCTTGTTTATAATGTTTTTATTGTTGTTGTTCTTATCAATATGTTGCGTATGTTGATGATGTTGTAATTAGGAGAAGAAGCGACCACAGAATACCTAAAAGTTGTTTATGTTGTTTTTGTTGGATTGTTAGGTTGTTTGAGTGAATTAGGAGATGAATAGGAGGTTAGAAGTCCTTCAATTGTACTTAATATCATGTTGGACATGTTTTCAAGTTAATGAATGAATGACTTTGGGGTTAAAGAGTTCAAAAGGGATCCAATCGAAGCTTGTCGCTCATCGTGTTAAATAGTAGTTCTGTTGGTGACGTATGTGCACTTGTTGTTGGGTGGAGTGATGTGTGTTGTTGGGCCGTTGAGTGTGTTGTCATGCTGAAAGTATATAGTTGAAGGTTATATGTGTTCTTGTTGTTTTTATGGACTTGGGGAGATCAATGAAAATATGGGAGATGCTACCCGTTTTAATATAAAATAAGCTTGCCATTCGTTGTACGACAGTTGCATCTTTCGTAACTTAACGATAGCATTATTATAGTTGTTGTATATTAAAGTGCGATGAGACGATTCCAACATGGTTATTGGACAGATTGTGATAAGGTATGTTAAGGCTAAACCTTTCCTTCATTCTGGCATGATCTTGTAACTACATACATTTGATAACCAGACATAAAGAGAAGTTTGTATTCCTGAATTTATGTACATTATCCTAGTCTCGTAAGTCAGAGTATTCTCTCTTATCGGGACTTTATATTAAGTTAAGTATTATCTTCTTCCAGTTAAGAGAGCATAGGGCCTATATATATATATATATATATATATATATATATATATATATATATATATATATGTATATATGTATTACAATATTTTCGTCATGACCCGAAATCCACTAAAGGTCATGATGGCGCCTAACATCGCCGTCAGGCAAGCCAACAGTGAATGTTTAACTTAACTACCCATTTTAGTATTTTTGGAGATCATAATTTTCGTCAATTAAATAGTAAGGCATAGAATTTACAGGGTTACTGATAATGATTTCACAACTGCAATAAAGAACAACCCACAAGTACCCCCAAAACCCGGTGTCACAAGTACATGAGCATCAACTAGAGAATAAAATAAAATACAACATCTGTCAGAGATACAAATTAGACAGGAGAAATACAAATAACTCTTATGGAGACTCTGCGGGCTGCGAATCGTAACATGAAATGCAGCTCACGGTAAGTCCCCGCAATAGTCGCACCTTTGCGCCCAAAGGATCACCAGACATATATGTATCTGCACAAAAATGTGCAACAAGTATAGCATGAGTACGTAAATCAATGCGTACCTAGTAAGTATCTAGCCTAACCCTAGAGAAGTAATGACGAGGGGTTAACATCGACACCTACCAGCGGTCCAATAAGACAGATGCAGCAAGAAGTAAATAGATATGGGGCAGAGTAAATAAACGAATTAAACGAGTATGATTATGTGGTAAAATCCTTCTCTCAACAATAAGCTCAACTCTTGATTAGCAGTCACCTCCTCCACCGGAGTGTATATATATATAATGGACCTCGCCAAATGGGTCGTCATAATTCAAATCAGGAAACTCCCAGATACACTAGCCTTTTGACAAAAAATACGCACGATTCCATAGAAGTATTTTACAAAAATGTCGAGGCGTACAACCCGATCCCATCATAATCTGGTATATCACAATAGATACATCTATTATATATTGCCTAGGCGAACGGCCCGCTCCCATGAGAGTGTGGTACATAATCCTGCCGAGGCGAACGACCCAATCCCATAAGATGTATATATCTTGCCGAGGTGAACGACTCGATCCCATTAGAATAACAAGCTTTGACGGGTCCTTGACCCCACTCACGAAGGGACAAGTGAGTTTTAGGAAAGCTTTGGGGAAAACCCTTAGATGAGAACGCGTAACGCATGGAAAATTTATAAGAGGAGTACAATTATTCTGTGGCAAATCATAAAGTTCCTCCGATCTCTACAATAATGAGTCTACCGCTCTACACAAGTCTAGTCTCAAATTTTAACATGTAGTAAAGGAATCTAATAGGCAAGAGACAACCCAAATAGTAGGTTATAGCGTGGCGTGAATATAACTACGTACGGACTCTCGTCACCTTGTGCATACGTAGCCCCCTCAACAAGTAGCAAATATCAATTACAACACTTAAGGGTAGTTTTCCCCTTACAGAGTTATAGCCTCTTTGGCCAAGCTGAAAAAATGAGCTTATTTTGAGATGTGCTTTTTACAAAAGTGCTTTTCAAAAAAGTACTTTTGGAGAAAAGCAGTTTGTGTTTGGCTAATCAATTTGAAAAGCACTTTTGAACAATAATTTGTGTTTGGCCAAACTTTTCAAAAAGTGCTTTTATGTGTCAAATTACAAATAAGGACATGAAAAGATTTGCTTAATAGTTAATATTATATAAGTAGATAAATAATTAAAAAAATTTATTATTAAAGATAATAATTAAGTTTTTAATTTTATTTAAGTAAAATATAAAAATAAAATTGAAAAGTACTTTATTATTTCAAGATAATTTAAATATATCAAAAATCATCCAATAAATATGAAAGTTCATCCCAAAAGTCATTTTATATTACTTAATAGTTTAAACTAAGTAAAGTTATTTTGGTATATATAATATTTTGCAAAGGGTATTTTTGGTAGGAAGAAAAGTCAAAATTGCTTCTGCTTCTGCTTCTGGAGAGAAGCTACTTTTTTCTGCTTCTTCAAAACTGCTTCTGCTTCTAGCCAAAAGCACTTTTTTTTCAAAAAAAAAGCTTGGCCAAACACCTCAAATTGAGGAAAAAAGCACTTTTTTAAAAACAAAGAACTTTTGGCATGCTGAGAAGCTTGGCCAAACAGGCTATTAGACATGAGACTTACCTCGCTCCGAAGTTCTATAACTGGCTCCAAAGCCTCTCTAACAACTCAAACCGATGTCCGTCGCTCCAAAACTAGTCAATCAATATGCAAATCCGTAAATACTTACTCTAATACTCATTATAAATCAATTTATAACAAATTTCCAACTCAACTCAAAAAGTCGATAATTTGACCTCGGGCCCACATGCCCGGATTTCAAAAATTTCCGAAGATAATCATTACCCATAACACTACAAACTCAAATATATGATTTATTCCCAATTCCATGTCCAATTTCGTGGTCAAAATAAAAAAATACCAATTTCAAGATTTTTCTTCAAAATCCCAAATTTCTACTAATTTCCATGTTTAAATCCATATATAAACCATGTATTTAACTCACAATATGTGGGAGTTACTTACCTCATGAAGGATGACAAAATGGCACTTCAAAATCGCACCTAAGACCGGCTCTAACGAGAGAAAAGAGGTGAAATGAGCCAAAACCCGATTTGGCTAACTTATACATTCTGCCCAGGCGACTTTCGCACTTGCGAAGCCAAAGGCAGCTTCTGCGGCGTCACTTCTGCGGCACCATGACCGCTTCTGCGGAAAACACTGGAGGCCGCCCCTTCGCACCTGCGAACAATGTCCCGCCCCTGCGACATTGCAAATGCGAAAATCCACCTCGCTCCAAGAGGCCGCATCTGCGCCATCATAGATGCGGAAAAAGTCTCGCACCTGCGGGCACTGCCCAGCTCGCCCAAAACCGCCTCTGCTACCCTCCTGGCCAATTCTGAGGCTCCGCACCTGCGGCCAAAACCTCGCAAGTGCGGTTACACCAGATGACAGCAACTCCAGCATTCCTCCAAGCCCAAACTCGATCTGTTTACCATTCGGAATCTACTCGAGGCCCTCGGGACCTCAACCAATTATACCAACACGTCCCAAAATGAAATACGAACTTAGTCGAAGCGTCAAAACACGCCAAACAATATCGAAATCATGAATCGCTCTTCAAATCAAACTTATAAATTTCCAAATTCTATAACTTGTGCTGAAACGTACCAAATCAATCCGAAATGACTTCAAATATTGCACACAAGTCCTAAATGACATTACATACGTATTCCAACTTCCGGAAATCGGAATCCGGCCGCGATATGACCTATGGACCTCCAAATCCACATCCGGATGCGTTCCTCAGACCAGAATCACCATACAAAGATATTCCCTGGCTTGAAATCTCAAACGGACATCGATAACATTGAAATACACTTCAACCCAAATTCATTAAATTCTTCCAAAGTACCAACTTTCTATAATAGGTGCCGAAACGCTCCCTGGTCATCCAATACTCGATCCGGACATACGCCCCATTCAAAAATCATCATACCAACCTATTGGAACTTTCAAATCCCGATTCCGAGGTAGTTTACTCAGAATTCAAACCTTAGTCAATCCCTCCAACTTAACGCATCTGAAATTAGAATTTTCTTCCCAAATTAACTCCAAACTTCCCGAAATTCAATTCCGACCATACGTGCAAGTAATAATACCTGAGATGAAGCTACTCATGGCCTCAAACCACCAAATGATGCGCTAGGTCTCAAAGCGACCGGTCGGGTCGTTCCATGCTCTCCCACTTAAACATACGTTCATCCTCGAATGTGCTAAGAAATGCTCCGAAGTTGTCCGAAATCACTGTTTAACACCTCGTGTACCTACCCGTGCTACCACAACCCCGTTGAGCACATTAGCTCGAGCCAATCTAAAGATCCTCCCTTTTATTTAATCAAGTAAGCCTTAGAGCCAAATTCCAACCTCCCAATTTCTCTACCAGGCCTGTTTCCAACATACGAACACCGTATCAATCACTATACACTATACCAAACATGATTGTATATCCTTACTGAATTCACACCACGCACCACATAATTCACGTGACCAGAATAACACACTCTGGCCACAATAGCCAAAATCCCACGAATCTGATGCCCACAACACACCTCATGACGGATATAAGTCTTGTTTCAACTACTGCAATACTGCCATGACGGAAGAGATGTGTAGAAACTCATAAGCACATGCTGAATCACAATTTATGGAGCCTCTCCTACTGACAAGAACTATTACCTCATTCTGGACTGATTAACGATATTTGCTCTTTAATGTGCCTTATATAAATTCGATCACACTGATCCCAGGTCCAATAACCTCGTCTCACCCAGTACAAGCCGCTCAGGCAATAAGCCATCTCCGACACTGCCAATGGTCTCATATGATTCCACAACGTGCCAACAAGCTACAAACTCGAATGTGATACATAAAGAAAAATGAACTCTGGAACGAACTAGTCAACCCCCGTAACTAATTAAACAACCGAAAAGATGTTATGAACCTTCCCTATAAAGTGAGAAACAAAACATACAAGAATAGATATGGGGAACTGTACTCAACATTTTGTTGTTGCGGCATGCAACCCGATCCAACCATGATACTCGTGGTGGCGTACCATCCGATCCAACCAATGTTCCCGTGGTGGTGTGCCACCCGATCCACACATAATAATCTATAAGGAAATACTTACCGAGCTAGAATTCTCATACCTACAAAATGCCCGAATGTCGACCACTAGAACGCCAAGTGCATAATACCATCCCTGCGGAGACATATAGCGCCATATGCTACAAAGCTTAAGCATGATTAAGGTGCAATAAATGACATGCATCTCGAGAGCCATCCTACTCATATAGCACCGCAAGCCACATGGGACCGTAACACATGTGCGAATAATCAAGCCGTCCTACAACCCACATGGCACAATAAAGTATTACATGGAATAGCCAACCACAGAAATAACATCCAAAGCCCGAAGACTCATCCGTGAGAAACGCTATGCTAAAATGAACATATCCAGCCTGATATAGAGCACACATTCACATTTAGATCCATCCACGGACCTCAAGCCAATTTTTGATCGTACCGCACTGGGCTAATAACCTTTCAAGGATCCACAATAACCCTTTTCCCATGACACCCAAGAACAGCCGTCAAATTCAAAACAAACTCATGCGGTCCACAACCCAAGGAATAGAACGCCCCTCAGGTATAAACTCTTTCACATTAGCCATAGTATTGTAATCCCATACTTGGTTTCAATCTTTAATCAATCAAGTGACTACATGTCACACTTATACAATCTTCCCGTGGGATACGCCCTTACGACCTCCCGCACTAGGTAGCAAAGCCTGCACTTCCCTACCACCGGCCATACAATGCTGCAAAGCGAATCGAGAATCAGCAAATATGTACACAAAGCCTCTTACACAGGACATCGTTCTCAGGTGACGCTAAGATAATGCCAACTTGATCTAAACATCTTAATTCTTTCCTGCTCATCCGAGCCCTTGACATTCTTGTCAGCACCGAACTGCAACCTTGATCCTCAACTTTCAATTCCCATACCGCTCGCTACACCTAACATGTCAATACGCGAGAGTACAAGTATTCCATCATAACTCCTAAATCACTACTAGAATAAACACTCCATCATATAGAAACCTTTCACTTAACTCATTTCAGGAGAACCATTGCAACATGCGACTAAATTCCCATGACCGCAGAAAATACAATCCTCAAGTAGTGGTCTACACCACCATAACTCTTCCGGGATCCATCTGCACATAATAGGCCATTCAAATCAAATACACCCCAAATCAACAAAGTGGTGGTGGTGCTCAAACCCAAGTGCACAACCACAAACTACATGTATAACTTCACGCTGAAGAGACTGATCACTGCCACAATCATGTTGATTCAACCATTACTAACCGACCCAACTCCTTCTAATTTATTCTCGACTTGTCTTAGAAATAATAATAGCTACATTCAAAATATCACGAACTCAATCCGCATTCATCCTAAGTGACCCCATTTCACGAGACCACGTTGCCTCAAAACCCACAAACTAACGCATACCCTTCTTGTGCGCACATTCGCATCTTCAACTGGTACACCTATTCTGATAATTCCTCTACGAATCCGAAGTTATTTTCTCTCATTCTTCCAATGCTACACCACATATTGATGATAACATAGAACACTCCAAGCCCCTTTCATAATCCACTGCAAAAGCTCGATACTTAACCATACCACGGACTCAAAATCCTTAAGCACCACACTTTAATTTTTGAACCCACTAAGACCATTGTTGAGAGTCACCCACTCTGACTTGTTCCCGAATATAATCAAACTCCAAGGCCCTGCTAGCACATGAACACCCTCTCAAAGAAGCAACCGGCTGAATTTCCTTCCTTGTACAGCACATCCACACGAAGCATAGACTCTGAGTCTTCCCAAAACCTGAACATGAACCGATAAGGCCAAATATAGCCCACATTCCTCAAATCCTTTGCTCAAATTACCGCTGATGTTTTCTTTTCTTAGTCGTAATAACCCACCAATACACCGATAACTAGGAACCGCACAAGTAGACAACTATGCAATCCAATTATAAATGGTGGGGCTCTCCTACTTAGCTTGAAGCTACAATTACATAACCCTGGGACCCACCGAGATTCCTTTTTTCCCATTCACATCAGCTGAAAGTCTAACAATACATTCCAAACTCGAAGTAATGTTGAATCCAAATAAATTTCGTGGACCTAGTCACTATCCACCATGATTCCCAAATTGCTCTAAACGTTCCTCAAGTGTGTGGCTACCCTGCCACATAACCCATATGCTACTCTGACACTCTCCCACTTTGGTTAAACCCTCTCCTTTAAGCAACTTCACGATTTCCACTTTTCATACTCGACCTGCTAGTAATTCAATCGCCGCGAGACACCTACTGCCATGCCCTTCCTCATACTTTGCTACACGAATATTGCCCCATATAAAATCCATACCTGTAGCAGCTGAAAAAATGAGTCGCCGCCAACTCTAAACCTCCTAGAAGATTGTCTTTCTCGAGCCATCAATATTAGAAACACCAATTCAATTCTGAACCACGACACACCACTATCTCTGACAACCGCTCCTCAGGCACCATTCCATAACACCCTGCCCCCGAAGGCCAAAAATCAAGGAAAACCATAACACCGGCGAACCTTAATATGTTCAACAAGGACGACAATGCTACATCACAATTGAAAATTTCACCACGCTAGAAAATATCAAATCTCGTCATTTCATCAGCCTAGGCCTGAACATCTTTAGTCTGATTGCCTTTCCTCGCCCCGAATTTAACTGCGTAACCTCTAAGCCGTGAATTGAGAAATCCTCCTTTCAAGTCATTTACTGCCGCGATCCATAAATAATCACTCTACCATTACACCAACACTCTGTGATAGCAACGCATGAATCATCAAAACAATCAGTGCCCAACCTCAAGACCATAAGCAATACTGGTACTGAGCTGAAACGACAGAACATCCTTCCGCAAGGCGACGACAATAGCCTGATTAAATACACAAAAAGAAACATCCTGCACCACCATTACAATTCCTCGACTCCCAATCGATAACAAGCGCTTCACGTCGCATAAGATTGAGTCGGAAGGAAATAAAAGCATAAGCCTCAAAGGAATCAAATCACATGATGAGGAATCAAGAAGGGAAGCGCTACTAATAGCCCTGTAGCCTCTCGAAGATAAGTACAAACGTCTCTGTACCGATCTGCAAGACTCTACTAGACTTGCTCATGACTAGTGAGACCTAAGTGAACCTAATGCTATGATACCAAGCTATCACGACCTATTTTAGTATTTTTGGAGATCATAATTTTTGTCAATTAAAAAGTAAGGCATAGAATTTACAGGGTTATTGATAATGATTTCATAACTGCAATAAAGGACAACCCACAAGTACCCCCAAAACCCGGTGTCACAAGTACATGAGCATCAACTAGGGAATAAAATAAAATACAACATATGTCGGAGATACAAATTAGATAGGATAAATACAAATAACTCTAATAGACACTCTGCGGGCTGCAAACCGTAACATGAAATGCAACTCACGGTAAGTCCCCGCAATAGCCGTGCCTCTGTGCCCAAAAGCTCACCAGACATATATGTACCTGCACAAAAATGTGCAGCAAGTGTAGCATGAGTACATAAATCAACGCGTACCCAGTAAGTATCTAGCCTAACCGCAGAGAAGTAGTGACGAGGGGTCGACATCGACACCTACTAGTGATCCAATAAGACAGATACAGCAAGAAATAAACAGATATGAGGCAGAGTAAATAAACTAATTGAACGAGTATGATTATATGGTAAAATCCTTCTCTCAATAATAAGCTCAGCTCTCGATTAACAGTCACCTCCTCCACCGGAGTGTGTGTGTATGTATATATATATAAAATAGACCTCACCAGATGGGTTATCATAATTCAAATTAGGAAACTCACAGATACACTGACCTTTTGACAAATAATACGCACGATTCCATAGAAGTATTTTACAGAAATGCCGAGGCGTACGACCCAATCCCATCATAATCCGGTATATCACCGTAGATACATCTATTATATATTGTTGAGGTGAACGGCACGCTCCCTTGAGAGTGTGGTACATAATCCTACCGACGCGAACAGCCCGATACCATAAGATGTATCTATCCTGCCGAGGCGAACGACCCGATCCCATTAGCATAAGAAGCTTTGACGGGTCCTTGAACCCACTCACGAAGGGACAGGTGAGTTTTAGGAAAGCTTTGGGGAAAGCCCTTCGATGAGAATGTGTAACGTGTAGAAACTTTGTAAGAGGAGTACAATTATTCTGTGGCAAATCATTAAGTTCGTCTGATCTCTACAATAATGAGTCTACCGCTCTACACAAATCTAGTCTCAAATTTTAACATGTAGTAAAGGAATCTAATAGGCAAGAGACAACCCAAATAGTACGGTTATAGTATGGCGTGAACCTGAGTCTACCCAGACAATAACATAATATAGCTACGTACGGACTCTCATCACCTCGTGCGTAGGTAGCCCCCGCAATAAGTAGCAATTATCAATTACAACACCTAGGGGTAGTTTTTCCCTCACAGAGTTAGACATGAGACTTACCTCGCTCCGAAGTTCTATAACCAGCTCCAAAGCCTCTCTAACCACTCAAACCGATGCCCGTCGCTCCAAAACTAGTCAATCAATATGCAAATCCGTAAATACATACTCTAATACTCAATATAAATCAATTTATAACAAATTTCCAACTCAACTCAAAAAGTCGATAAAGTTTCCCACGGGCCCACATGCCCGGATTCCGAAAATTTCCAAAGATAATCATTAACCATAACACTACGAACTCAAATATATAATTTATTCCCGATTCCATGTCTAATTTCATGGTCAAAATCCAAAAATACAAATTTCTAGGTTTTTCTTCAAAATCCCAAATTTCTACTAATTTCCATGTTTAAATCCATATATAAACCATGTATTTAACTCACAATATGTGTGAATTACTTACCTCGTGAAGGATGACAAAATGGCACTTCAAAATCGCAACCAAGACCAGCTCCAACGAGAGAAAAGAGGTGAAATGAGCCAAAACTCAATTTGGCTAACTTATACATTCTCCCCAGGCGACTTTCGCACCTGCGAAGCCAAAGGCCGCTTATGTGGTCTCACTACTGCGGCACCAAAACCGCTTCTGCGGAAAACAATGGAGGTCACTCCTTCGCACCTACGGATAATATCCCGCTCCTGCGACATCACAGGTGCGTAAATCCACCTCGCTCCTGCGCTCCAAGAGGCCGAATCTGCGCCATCGCAGATGCGGAAAACATCTCGCACCTGCGGGCACTACCCAGCTTGCCTAGAACCGCTTCTGTGACCCTCCTGGCCGCTTTTGCGGCTCCGCACCTACGGCCAAAATCTCGCAGATGCAGTTACAACCAGATGATAGCAGCTCCAGCATTCCTCCAAGCCCAAACTCGATCTGTTTACCATCCGAAATCTACTCGAGGCCCTCGTAACGTCAACCAATTATACCAACACGTCCCAAAATGAAATAGAAACCTAGTCGAAGCCTCAAATCACGCCAAACAACATCGAAATCATGAATCGCGCTTCGAATCAAACTTACGAATTTCCAAATTCTATAACTTGTGCTGAAACGTACCAAATCAATCTAGAATGACTTCACATTTTGCACACAAGTCCTTAATGACATTACATACCTATTCCAACTTTCGAAAATCAAAATTTGACCCTGATATGACCTACTGACCTCCAAATCCACATTCGGACGCGCTCCTCTAACCAGAATCACCATACGGAGCTATTCCCGAGCTCAAAATCCCAAACGGACATCGATAACATTGAAATACACTGCAACCCAAATTCATGAAATTCTTCCAAAGTACCAACTTTCCACAATAGGCGCCGAAACGTTCCCGGGTCATCCAAAACCCGATCCGGACATACGCCCTAGTCCAAAATCATCATATGAACCTATTGGAACTTTCAAATCCCGATTCCAAGACCGTTTACTTAGAATTCAAATGTTAGTCAATCCCTCCAACTTAAAGCTTCTGAAATTAGAATTTTCTTCCCAAATCAACTCCAAACTTCCCGAAATTCAATTCTGACCATACGTGCAAGTCATAATACCTAACGTGAAGCTACGCATGGCCTCAAATCACCGAACGACATGATAGGTCTCAAAACGACCGGTCGGGGCGTTACAATTTTCACCACTACCGAGCTATAATCGGTGAGCAGGCCCCTATTGGAAAACCTTTGATCAGATGGTAAGTTATATACTAAGCTTACTTTGGCTGAGCGCCAACGAGAGAGCCCAGAGTGTCCAAGATACCGAGCCTAGTATGGTCGAGCGCCTATGAGCGAGCCTATTATGGAAGAGAAGTTACACGTACCGAGCCTTATAGGGCCATACAACTATTTTACTTATAATATTGAGAGAGTTGAGTCAGTATCAATAGGTAAGCATATCTTTAGATCATGTTTGACTCCCATTTATTTTCACTTATTATATTATCATTTTAGTCTCAGCTTTCTGTTATTCTATTGCTTTACATAGTCGGTACATTATTTCGTACTGATGTCCCTTTTGCTGGGGATATTGCATTTCATGCATGCAGGTCCTGATAGACAGATGGATATACATTCCCAATAGATAGAGTCAAACATTAGCTTGGTTGGTAAGCTCTACTTCCTCGAAGTTACCAGGTCTAGACCTTAGAGTCCATTTTATATATACAGGTTTGATGAGTAGGTTGAGACCCTGTCTAGGCCATGATACAGTTCGGTTATCTCTAGAGGCTTATAGACGAGTCCTGTATATTTTGTATGTTAGTATTGTGGCCTTGATAGCCTTATGTGCATGTTCAGTTTGGTACTGCTAGTTGTAGATGTCCATGGCAGCCTCGTCACCCTGCACATTTATGTATATGAGATTTTGGGTTTGTTTACCCCTCTGATGAGAGAGAAGTTATTTTCAGATGATTCAAAATATAGCTGTGTCGGCCTTGATTGGTATTGTCATCTCGCAAGTAGGCCTCATCAGCCTAAGTTGGAGGCTACCCCTCCAGAATTCACAATTACGGAGTGGTACACTCGGGCCGGGTATAGCACAGGGTGCCGACCACACCTCCCCAGGTTTGGGGTGTAACACTCCCCCTTTGAAGTAAGGGAGGAAGTCCCGACAAATGCCGATATAAAAAGGATGGTGGTGGGAATCGCTCTTTTGCCCGCGAAGACGAGGAGGACCACCAAGAAGGTGGACTTAGCATCCCAACCGAAAAGAACAATTTCAAATTTAGTGCCTAAATAATTGAGGAACAATAATGACTTCAATGTTAAAGAGAAGTCGGTGGGGGACCGAAATGCTCCCATTTTCATCTATCCCACTCTTATCACCACCGACATCCTGCCTAGGGTTCGGATGAACTATGGATAGAAGGACCAGATTGACCTTGTTCTCAAACTTCCAAGGAGGGTGAGAGACATACCAGCTATTACTTCGGACATTCATTCTTCCCCATATACCCGTTGACTGTGGGGTTTCCTCTTCCTACTGACAACGTGATTGCCAAACTCTATGTTCGGTAGAGATTGTGTTTGGTGTAGGTCGGCCCTCAGATTTGGAGGTTGGTCCTGTGTCTCCACTATCTGGTGGAAAGGTTGGCGTTTACCTCACTTTTCTACATCTTCTTCACATTTATTCCCCAAAGATCTACCAAGGGAGTGTAATTAACATGTCATAGCGGGACTCGAAGGCTCTGATATCTGATTGCATGGACAACTTTGACCATCGGTGGTTCCAGAAATACTTGGTATTCGGACCTAGTTTCTTTACACAAACATTAAGATCTAATTCCCATAAAATGTAATCTTAATCGTAAGTATTTAAGTTATCATGTTTTAGTGATATGCCTTGAGTTATTTCAATGTTTTACAGTCATTGTGTTGCCTCTCCAGAGAGTAACTGACATTGAAAGAAGGGTATTTGAGATCCTACGAGTTTCAACCAACTGGTCGAGGACTTGGAAGTCCATTACTAGTGAGCTCGGCGGTATTCAAGCGTTGTACCACGGCAACAATAAATTTAATTATTTCCCTGTGGAATCTTTATCTTATCCCATTTTCCTTCTGTTGACTTGAACAGAATCCTCGTAGGGGTGGGACTCAACAAAAGAGTCCATTTTCCAACAACATGCCCCAACTAGCCTCCCCTATATGGTCGATGCCTCAAGGCTAATTCAGGAGCTTCTTCCCAAAGTATCCTGGGGGGATAGTGCTAGCACTTCCATGGTGCCTCCCATTCCCATTGTCACCTGAAATAGGCAAGTCTCCAAAGGAAGAAAGTACGCCCTAAGACTGAAGGGGGAGTTCCCCAGGCAAGTCCCCATGTTTATTAGGAAGAAGAGACCGAAAGGCCGGTTCAATCTGAATCCATCATGATCAATTCAGACAAGGAGGCCTCTCGTCCAGTGGTTTTGAGGACCGATGAGGTAGTGGTGTGGATTCCAGCCCGATCAGCTCAAAATAGGGAGGGCTGCAACGGTTTCCCAAAGCTCCAAAAATTGATCAACCCTTGCGAACCCGCCCACAGATGAGAGGGTCCCTTCGAGGGATGGTTCTGAAGCTCGGGCCCTTGGGAGATCTACGTGCCCACCAGATAATGATCAAAGGGTTGTTAATTCTTTTTTACCCAACGGGGGGATGTCTTCCAGAACCCTATGCCTATGACCACACAACTTCCAGAGTTACTGAACCAACAAGAGTATGCTCAAATGGAGTCTGAGTACCAAGGCACTGGTGACTTAAATGTTTTATAAGAATGACAATGTTAGCTATATTGACCCTCCTTTTGTACTTGTACAGTCAGAGATACCTTACTTACTTTTTGTGTTTTGAAATAGGCCGCTACTATGTCCTTGAGGGCCCTGAAAAAGGTTTGGGTTGATATGGCCATGGCCAAGGAAGTGGTGAGATACGGTAAGTTATTGAAGATTGAAAATGAGAAGCTGCAAAAAGATATCGAGGAGCTCAAAGATGAGAAAGAGGCCCTCCGAGCATGAATAGAAGCGGGCGAGAGAAGCGCCGATTAAAGGATACAAGAATTCTTGGCCAGCGAGGCTACTCTTCGGATAGAGCAAAATAGGACTTCTAAGAGTATTATAACCCTCGAGAAGAGCTGGCTTCAAAGATGAGCATGGAAGCGCAGCTGAGGGAGGATTACTCTCGATTAGAGTCCTAGATCTAGGGACTAAGATCTGAATTGGAGGCGGCGTCTTTAGCCAATAACCAAGATCGGGAGTTTGCTCAAGAGGCCTTTGTGGACTTACAAAAGAGGATGGGTCTCGACTAGGCCTGGGCAGTTGTGGAGACTCATCTCATCACCCTTCACGAGGCACATATCAACGAGCTAGACATTCACCCTGTGATTTCTCAACTCGAGGCCGAAAAGGAGCTTTGGGGCCTACTTGGTTTTCCTTCTCCTGAAAGGCAGGGACTTAGTATGGATTTGGACGAGGAGGTCCTTAATGAGGAAGACGAAGGGGGAGAAGTGGTTGACCCTGATCCCTCTGCCCCTTCGGCGACAACCAACACTGACCCGAATGCCCTTCTACTTCCGCTTCTCAAGCCCTAGGTTGTAGTCGAGGTCCTCATAGTTCTCCTTAAGAATTCTCTTGTACTCCTGATTTTGGGTCCCTTTTTTATTAAATTTATAGATACAAATCTATGAATTATGCTGTGCACTTTGTGTCTTCTTTATTTTTTGAAGCTTGAATGTGTGTATGTGCTTTACAACTTAACACCAAGTTGTACAAAAATTAGATGTTGCTTTGCTATTCGATGCCATCGGAAGTGGAGTCTCACCTTCATTTAGGCGCATAATTAGCAATGGATCAGTTTCGAAGTCGATCGCTGAAAAGTGTTTATTCACAAATAAGAAGACAAATGAAATATTTTTTTTGCTCGAATCCGAACACACTTGATATATAGAATTCAATTGAAATCGTATGGACAAAATGTCTTGAGTTAATATTTGCACCCTTCTTTGGGGTGTCTTATTCTAAAGATCACTGGAGGTTCTCTTTACATTCGTGCCCTTATTCGAGGCATTTTTTTTATATTTAGTAAAGACCTCTGTAGGTTTTCTTCGAGACATCCTGGACTTTTGAAATTTTGCTTCTGGTGGTGAATCTTCCGCTTGACCTTGAGATATTTAGATCGCAGGTCTTTTGATATTTTGAGATGTTCTCACTCTGGATTCCCCTTTCCAAGTGTTCGTGTTGAACTCGATACGCGGTGTCAGTCCCCTCAGTGTTCGAGCTTGAGGAATGAAGGATCGAGTACTGGTATAACATGGTACATATCTTGTTCAGCTCTTCCCATTGGTCATACACTCTGCAAAGAAAGCAAAAGGGAGGGGGAAGGATTTGTAGATAAAGTCAGTGACTGAACCCTTTTTAATCAGACATTTCCGCCTTGGCTGTGAACTACAGTGGTTTATTTATATTTGCTAAGGGACTTTGTGGTCATCATCCAAACCGGATAGCTTATTGCATGTTATCCAAAAATATTAGCGCTCATAAGAATAATTAAAAACTTGCAAGAATGAAAGAAATAGAATTGCATGTGCTTCAGAAGTAGAAACATTTAAGGTGTGTCATGTTCTAGTTTACCTTCATGGGCATCCCGTCCATTTCCTCGATCTTGTATGATTCCTTCCCAATTGGGCTCAAGTTTTCCAACATTCGGTTCTTGAGATGCCAAAAATGCGCTTCACGGGACATGGCCCTACTTTGAACTGCCAAATATTTGCCTTTTTATTGTAATATTTCTTGATCCTTTGCTTTTGTGACACCATTTGTATCAAGGCCAGCTATCTACATCCTTCCACTAAGGTCAAGGCATTAATTAAAACTTCGTTGTTCAACTGGGATGAGTGCTTCTAACCCGTACACTAGGGAGAAAAGGGTCTCTCCTGCACTTGATTTTGTTGTCGTCTGTTAGGCCCAAAAAACTCTGAGTAGTTCCTCTGGCCACCTCCCCTTAGCAGCTTCAAGTCTCTTATTTAAATTGTTTAATGTGACCTTACTCTAGGACTCAGACTGGGATGAGTGCTTCTGACCCGTACACTAGGGAGAAAAGGGTCTCTCCTGCACTTGATTTTGTTGTCGTCTGTTAGGCCCAAAAACCTCCGGGTAGTTCCTCTGGCCACCTCCTCTTAGCAGCTTCAAGTCTCTTATTTAAATTGTTTAATGTGACCTTACTCTAGGAATCAGACTGGGATGAGTGCTTCTGACCCGTACAATAGGGAGAAAGGGGTCTCTCTCGCACTTGATTTTGATGTCGTCTGTTTAGGCCCAAATCCAGGTAGTTCCTCTAGCCACCTCCCCTTAGAAGCTTCAAGTCTCTTATATAAATTGTTTAGTATGACCTCATTCTAGGACTCATCTCCTCCATTTGCTTTCGGATGACACAAGGTAGAAGTAATTCTTTTAATCCGCCACTTTTCAAAGAATTTAGTCACTTTGGCTCCGACAAATTGCAGGCCGTTCTCACACGCGAGTTCTTTTGGTGCTCCAAATCCGTAGATAATATGTCTCCACACAAAGTCTGTAACCTCGTTTTTCCTAATTTGCGAGCATGCACCTACTTCCACCCGTTTAGAGAAATAATCAGTTAACACAAGCAATAATTTTACCTGATGGGGCGCCTGCGGTAAAGGACCCACAATGTCCAGCTCCCATTTCAATAAAGGTCATGGGGTGATAACTGAGTGAAGCGGCTCAGCCGGCTGGTGCAATCAATATGAAAATCGCTAGCATTTGTCGCATCTCTTGACAAAGCTAGCGGCATGTTTCTCCATTCTAGGTCAATAGTACCCAACCCTTAAAAGAGTTCGGACAAGTGATCTATCCCCAGAATGGTTATCATAATGCCCCGCATGAACTTCCCGCATTACGTAGTCCGTGTCATCGGGCCCTGGGAACTTAGCCAATGGAGCTCCAAACATTTTTCTATACAAGTTTCCATTAACGAGGCAATATTGAGTTGCTCAAATCTGGAGCTACCAGGCTAATATTTTGTTTTCGTGTAAAGTCCCTTTCCGCAAATAGTTAATGAACTCGTTACGCCAATCCTAAACTAAGTTTGTAGTGTTTACTTCATCTTGGGTTTGGTCGATGGAGGAAAGAAGAAAGTGTACGACCGAGTTGATCCCGACCTCAGTGATGTTGGTAACAGACCCGAGATTAGCCAAAGCATCCGCTTCAGCATTCACCTCTCGAGGTATTTTTGTTGCTTTCTATTCCTTGAAGCAACTTAATAGTCCCGTAACCTTGGATAGGTATAGTTACATGCAGGCCTCTCATGCTGCATAATTCCCTTGAAATTAGTTCACTACCAACTAAGAGTCGTTAGCTCAATACGCTCTGCCCTAATCCTCGAGTCAATTCAATTCCTACAACAATAGCTCCATACTCGACCTCATTGTTAGTTATAGGTACATTTGATGGCTTGTCTTACTATTTCCCCAGTAGGCGTGATAAGCAAAATGCCAAGCACACACTCATTCACGTTGGATGACCCATCCATGAAGAGGGACCAAGTTCTCAGAATCGTTCCGAAAGTGATGATCACTTCCTTTTCGGCTTCAGGGAGTATAAGGGTGACTATTTCTGTGGCGACTTGTGAGTTGATGGTATTACGGGGTTGATATAAAATGTCATAAGCGCTCACTTCAACCGTCCACTTGGCGAGCCGCCCTGACTATAAAAATAGGATGAAATTGAAAGTAAAATCTTAATTTTTGGGCGGCTAATATTAGTGCTAATGCTAGCTTCTCCGAGTTTGAATACCTAGTTTCTATGCCTAGAAGTGTTTTGCTTACATAATAAATTGGAGGTTCCTACCTTTGTCTTCCCGAACTAACACAACACTTACCGCGACTTCGCATATCGTTAAATAGATCAGCAGTCGTTCCCTTTCCTGTGGTTTAGCTAGCAACGATGGGTTCCTCATGTAGTTCTTAAATTTCTTCAATTCTTGCTGAAATTTTAGTGGACATTTGAAGTTTCTCTGTTGTTTAAGCACCGAGAAGAATTTGTGACACCGCTCAAAGGATCTGAATATAAATCGTCCTAGAGTTACTATTCGGATAGTTAACTGTTGCACTTTCGTTTTGCTGGTTAGTATATCTAGTATGTCTTCGATAGCCTTGGTTTGCACTGAGTTGACTTCAATTCCTCAGCTAGACAATAAGAAACCAATAAACTTACCTGAGGCCACTCCGAACACGCATTCTTTTGGATTTAGATTCATGTCATATTGTTAGAGTGTGGCAAATGTATCTTTTAGATGTTGCAAGTGATCTTTCGCTTGCAAGGACTTAAGGAGAATATCATCGATGTAAACATCCATAGTCTTCCCAGTGTGGTCTTTGAACATTTTGTTGACCAGCCTCTGATAGGTAGCCCCTACATTCTTCAAACTGAATGGCATAACATTATAACAGTAGGTTCTTTTTCGTGTTATGAAGGAAGTTTTATCTTGATCTTCTGGGTCCATCTGTATTTGATTATACTCGGAGTAGGCATCAAGAAAACTTAATACCTCATGACCAACCATTGCGTTTATGAGTTGATCAATATGTTGTAATAGAAAGGAAACCTCCGGGCATGCCTTGTTCAAGTCTGAGTAATCAATACACATCCTCCATTTTCCATTCTTTTTGGCACGACCATGGTATTTTCCATCCATTCCAGATATTTGACTTCCCTTATTGATCCGATCTTCAACATCTTAGAGGCCTCATTGTTGCTACTTAGTGTCGACACGGACCCTGCTTCCGCTTCTTCTATTTTACCGGTCGATAATTGGGTTCCATTTTAAGCTTCTAAGTCATCATGTCTGTAAGGATTCCTATCATCAACATGTGTGATCTTGCAAAGCAGTCAATGTTGTCACACAAGAACTTGATCAACTCGCGCTTTTGATCAGGGGTTAACCCTGACCCAATGTATACCTTCTTTTTAGGCTAGTGTATAAAGAGGATTACTTCTTCTAATTCTGCAGTGACTGACTTTGTAACATCAATTTCTTCTAGTTCAATGATTGTTTCTACATACACATAGATATCTAATTCAGAGTCACCTGCCTTGACTTCTTTTGTCGTGTTCTCAATACCAGGTGACCATCTTGCTTTAGTTGTTATTACGTGGCTTATCTTTGGGTGTTCTCCTTTCCGTCGCTATAGTATTGATTTCTCTATATGCATGTTGCTCTCCTTGGATTTGTCGAATTACCCACTAGGTTGGGAACTTTATCGCTTGATGTAAGATTGGGGGAACAACGTCCATCTCATGAATCCAAGGCCTTCTTAGGATAGCGTTTTAATCCATGTCACCTGCTACCACCTAGAACGGGGTGTCTTTGACAACTTCTTCAGCGTTGGTCACCAAGATCACTTCTCCCATGGTCATCTCGCTTGAATTATAGAACCCCGAGAGTAGCCGTAACTTAGGGATGACTTGACTCGTGATCTTTAACTCTTTAACCACTTGCAGTTGGATAATATTTGCCGAAATATCTGGATCAATCAAAACCCTTCTTACGTCAGTGTCAAAAATTCATAAAGTGATTACCAGTGCATCAGTATGAGGCATGTTTAGTCCATCAACATCTTTGTTGTCAAATACGACTATGATTTCTCGCATCTGCTTCTTATGGGAAATCGACATCTTTGTGAATTTATGTGTTACGATAAAAGTTACTATGTTCACTTCTTCTCCTCCGAAGATGACATTAACTATTCTTTTGGGGGTCGAAACCTTTTGCGGCTCCTCTTTGTTTCTGTTCTTCATATAAGATAATTTTTCCTTTTCACCAAAATGTTCAGTCAAGTAACCTTGTCTGAGTAGACAACCAACTTCTCCTTGAAAAAGCCTGCATTTGGAGGTCTTGTGTCCGTGATCATTGTGGAATTCACACCATAGTTCATGGCACGCTTGCTTGGATCCGTTCACATCTCCTTTGGTCATCTTAACTTATCTCCCATGTCCTTGAGGGGTTCTACTAACTCTATCATGTTTATGCCAAAGTCGCACTTCGACCTAAGGTGGTAGTCACCGATTTTGGTCAGTTCATCTCTTCTACCATGTCTTCTCATCTCAAGAGGGTCTAGGCCACTGATCAATTTCTTGCTGCATAGGTCTGGGATATGGCTCATGTCGTGTTTTGGATCCCGGTGTCTAGGTTTATCTCGTCTTCGATGTATGTCTAGTCGTTGGACATATTCGATAGAGTCTCTTCCCTAGAATTCAAGAATCACCGAGATGTCTTCCTCTATTCCTAAGTTTCGTGCTATACCGGTAGTACACTTCATTCCAAATTTTTGCATAAAATTGTTGCAAGCTCTCCTTCAACCTCCTTGAAGCATCCAAACTCTACGGGTTCAAGTTCCTGGTGAAATCCATGGACGCCCAGTTGTCTTCCACTTCTGGTAGTAACATCTTTTCCCTATGAAATTGATCGATGAAGTTTTGAAGTGATTTTCTCCTCTTCTTTATGACTTTGAAGATATCTTCCACTTGATTCCTTATATTTTGTGCCCCAGAATGGGCTGTGATTAAAGTATCTACAAGTTTAGCAAAAGAACTAATAGAATGTTCGGTTAAGTGCGAATACCAAGTGAGGGTTGACGAGCGCAAAACACAATACGAAAATAATGCTTGCTAGCCAAAGATAGTATAGTTTAATTATTGTCTCCACATGGATTAGATTTAAACAATGTTCAAGTAATTTTTGATTTAAATGCTATTCAGAATGATTAACACATTGGTTGGAATGATTATGAACTAAATTAAGTATTAAAACTACATCAATTAACAATTGATCACGAAAAACCAGGATTTAAGCAACACTGAAATAGTCAATGGGAGAAATAATGGTCGTGACTCGATAGGTGCAAGATCGCCATTAGGGATCTAAATCTAGTCAATTCACTCAAATATTTTAATGATTCTCATAAATTCACTCGATGATTAGTCCAATTGTACAACCAAAACTCCTCTTTCGATTAAATCTGAACTTTACGAGGTATACTAATATAAAGCACTGTAAAGATATGCAAGAACACACTAATGGACTTGTCTTTAGGAAAACTGTAATGACCCGATCTTTTGTTTTGTGTAATTGCGCTCATTTCCCCTTTTGATGCTTCACACATACGTGTTTATGATTTTATGACTAGATGGGTCAGTTAGTTTCATTTCGAGAAGCTTTCGGGTTGATTTGGACCCTTGATTCTTGACTTAGAAGTTCAAATTAGAAAATGTTAACCAAACTTTAACTTTTTTGAAAACGACCCCGGAACTATATTTTTATGGCTTCGGTATTCGTATTGTGATTTCGGACTTGGGCGTATGCCCGGAATTGATTTTGGAAATCCGTAGATTAATTTACGTTGATTTGCTAAAATTTGGCAATTTGAAGTTGAAAGGTTTGACCGCATATTGACTTTTAGCTATCGAGCTCGAAATTAGATTTGGGGACTTGGAATAGCTCTGTTATGGTACTTAGAACTTGTCTGCAAAATTTGGTGTCGTTTGGAGTTTATTTGATAGGATTCGGAGGTTTGTTATAATTTTAGAAATTCTTGAACTTTACTGTGGAATTCATGCATTTTAGTGTTCAATTTGTAGTTTTAGATGTTATTTTTGTGTTTTGATTGCTCGAGCAAGTTCGTATGATATTTTTAGACTTGTGTGGATGTTCGGGTTGGATCCCCGAGGGCTCGGATGAGTTTCGGACATGTTTCAGAATGGTTTTGAACTGAAATTTGACTGTTGGTGTTGCTGGTGCTCAGGAATCGCAATTGCGAGCACCACCATCGCAATTGCGAAGGAACTTGCTTGATTGCTCGAGCAAGTTCATATGATATTTTTAGACTTGTGTGGATATTTGGGTTGGAGCCCCGAGGGATCGGATGAGTTTCGGACATGTTTCAGAATAGTTTTAAACTGAAATTTGACTGTTGGTGTTGCTGGTGCTCAGGAATCGCAATTGCGAGCACCACCATCGCAATTGCGAAGGTGACACTAGGGGTCATTTGTCGCAATTGCGACATCCCCTTCGCATTTGCGAAGTGTGGCAGATTTTACCTTGGTTCGCAATTGCGATCATTTGTTCGCACTTGCCAAACTCCCAGCTTCGCAATTGCGAAGCCTTTTCTAGCAAATAAGAGGTTTCATGAGGCTATCAGGGTTCGCAAATGCGATCCCTAGTTATTAATGGGCTCAAATGCGACATCTGCAGCTGGTTAAAGAGCTGGGAGACGGGATTTTTGAACTCACTCTCACATTTTTGTTTACCCTAGACTTGGTAGGAGGCAATTTGGAGAGGGGATTTTCACTTACAAACCTTGGGTAATTGATTCTAATCCATTTCTAATCATATTCCATCAACATATCTTAGATTTTAACATCAAAATCATGTGAATCAAAGAGAAAATTTGTGAAACTTTGTCAAGATTTTGAAAAATAAGAAATTGAGATTTGAGAGTCGATTTGGACTAGGATTTTGAAACTAATCATATATATAAACCTGTGGGGTCATGGGTAGACATAATCTACCATTGGACCCGGATTTTGACCGGGCGAGTCCCGGGTTGACTTTTGTTGACCTTTTGGGAAAAGTATAAAGATCTTAGCTTATCTATTGCAATTAAATTCTCTAGCATTTTTTGTTGATATTAAGTCGGTTTTGTTTAGATTAGAGCCGTGTGGAGGCGGCTTTTAAGGAAAAAGCTATTTTCGAGTGTTGAATTGGCCTAGTTGAGGTAAGTGCCTTGCCTAACTTCGTGTGGGGGAAATATATCTTAAAATTGGTATTGTTTGATTCGATTGTGCTAAGCGAAATCCGTATACGCAAGGTGACGAGTGGGTACACGGGTTGTACGTGGTATTTGACCGGTTTAGGCTATTTAGACTATTTCCATGCTTCAATTGAAATGCCATATCATGTTCTAAATTCTCTTAGCCAATCTATTCTTACTTGTGTTAGTATATTCTGACATGCCTTAAATGATTTTGTTAACACTTGTTCTACCTCCTAAGTGTGTGTAGCTATTTCAGGAAAACTATTTTCAAAACATATTTCAAATGTAAGGCTCACGCGGCAGTATAAGGAAAGATTGTGATTGAAATTGAGAAATATGAATACGAGGCGGTACCTTGGTTGTGATTCTTGATTATACGAGGTGGTACCTCGGTTGTGATTTCATTACAAACGAGGAGGTACCCCATTGTGATTCTTGCTGTTTAATTCATATTGCAAAGAGTATTGGTGGGAACATTTCTTGTTGTTTCATTCTTTATTGTTATAGAAGTTGTTGTCCGTATATGATCATTGTAGTTCTCTTTTAGTTGCTTATTTTATACTATTTTCATGTTTAATTTCCGGTATTAGTTCATGTTACTATCTTGTTTCGTATCAGTTATTTCTCCACTTTCCATTTTATATTTGTATTACATTTTCATACTGCTTATTTATATCCTAGTAGGTGTCTTGACCTGGTCTCGTTACTACTCTACTAAGGTTAAGCTTGATACTTACTGGGTACCATTGTGGTGTACTCATACTATGCTTCTGAACATTGTTTGTGTAGATCCAGGTACGTCTGCCCGTGCTGGACGCTAGAGTTGATTGAGTTGCTGCTTGGGAGACTTCAAGGTATACTTGCTCCACGTCCGCAGGCCTCGGAGTCACCTTCCTTTTTATTTTATTTACTGTTTTAGTTCTTCCAGATAGTGATGTAGTAGTTACCCTAGTTTTACTCTATAGAGCATATGACTTAGTTCCACCAGTTTATGGGGAGCGTATTGTTGAGATTATTTTTTGTATCGAAAGGTTATATCAGTTATTCAGCTTTGTTTTAGTATTTTTATAATTGTTTCTGCCAAGTTATTATTATTTGTTAGGCTTACCTAGTCATAGAGAGTAGGTTTCATCACGATATTCTACGGAGGGAAATTAGGGTCATGACAAGTTGGTATTAGAGCTCTAGGTTCATAGGTGTTACGAGTTATAAGCAGGTTTAGTAAGGGCTTGCGGATCGGTACGGAGACATTTGTACTTATCTTCGAGAGGCTACAGAATTGTTAGGAAAACTTCACTTCTTTGATCCCTTGTCATGTGAATTGGTTGACTTCGAAAACTGAATCTTTGACTTTCTATTCTCTCACAAATGGTGAGGACACGCACTATTGGATCTGACGATCAGACACCCGTGCCCCCTGCTCGAGCCGTGAGAGGCTGGGGTAGGGGTAGAGGCCAAGGACGGGCATGTGGTGCATCCAGAACACCTGCCCGAGCTGCGATAGAGGATCCACCAGTATCTTCAGTTGGGGGACATACATCCGAGGCGCCTATTGCCACCCTAGCACTTCAGGAGATCCTCGCACAATTCTTGAGCATGTTCGGTACCTTAGCTCAAGCAGGGTTGATTCCACTTGCACTAGCCACATCTTAGGCTGGGGGAGGAGCACAGACTCCCACAGCCCGTACCCCAGAGCAGTGGGTCCATGTTGATCAGGTATCAGAGGTTATACTGGTACATCCTATTGCTCTGGTTCAGCTCATGGTTAGGGCAGTAACATCTGAGGAGGAGGAGCCTAGGCTTGAAAGGTTCAAGAAGTACCACCTTCCTACTTTAAGTGGTTTGGCTTCAGAGGATGCACATGGTTTTCTTGAGGAGTGCCACTGTATTATCCGCACTATGGGTATTATGGAGACGGGCGGGTTGCTTTTACTACCTTCCAGCTTTCCGGAGAAGCATATTAGTGGTGGTGAGTGTACGAGGAGGGTAGCCCAGCCAAGGCAGTTTCACTTACTTAGACTCAGTTTTTAGAGTTATTCTTGAGGGAGTTTGTTCCCCAGACCCTTCGGGATGGATGGCGCACGGAGTTTGAGCAACTGCGTCAGGGTACTATGACAGTGTCAGAGTATGTTATCTGATTCAGTGATTTGTCCAGACATGCACCTGCCTTGGTCTCTACAGTCAAAGAGTAAGTCTATTGATTTATTAAGGGGCTCAACTATGGTATTAGATTTCGCATGTCTAGAGATTTGGAGATAGATACTCCATATCAGCAGGTGGTTGAGATTGTACGGAGGTTGAAGGGTATGCGGGGCCGTGAGAGAGATGATAGGGAGGACAAGAGGCCTCGTGGTACGGGAGGATTTAGTGGTAGTCACGTTGTAGCTACAACCCATCATGGTAGAGGCTATGTGAGCCGTCTAGTTCATTCAGCACTTCCAGCTTCTAGTGGTGCTCCGTTTGTTCCGAGGTCTCAGGTTGCTCACTTTGCTCAGCCACTTTCTAGTGCACCTCCTGCACGGGGTGACTTCAGTGGTCAGTCCAGCTGATCAGGCCCGAGCCAGTCCCAACAGCCACGCCCACCGAGAGCTTTCTTTGAGTGTGGTAAAATCCGCCACATGGTTAGAGACTGTCCCAGACTCATGAGAGGTGCACCTTCCGCAGGCTACTCAGGCTCAACGGATTCAGTCAGGTCCATAGACTTCCCAGGCCATGGTTGCTGCCTCAGTTGCTTATCCACCTACAAAGCCAGCTAGGGGTAGGGGACAGGAGGGTAGAGGTCGCCCTAAAGGGGGAGGCCAGGCCAGATTCTATGGTTTTCCGGGTAAGACAGAGGTAGTTACTTCAGACTCAGTCATTACAGGTACAATTCCGGTTTGTCATAGAGATGGATCAGTCTTTTTTTATCCGAGATCCACTTTTCATATGTGTCATCTTACTTTGCTCTGTATTTGGATATATCTCATGATTCTTTAAGCTCTCTTGTTTATGTGTCCATGCCTGTGGGATATTCGATTGATGAGGACCGTGTGTATCGGTCATGTTTAGTTGTTATTGGTGGTTTTGAGACCAGAGTTGATTTATTGTTAGCTTAATATGGTAGACTTTGATGTTATCTTGGGCATGGACTTGTTGTCTCCCTATCATGCTATTCTAGATTATCACACCAAGACTGTGACGTTGGCTATCCCAGGTGTAAGGCCCCATAAAATTTTGCCAAGGAATTCATGTTTTGTGGTGCCGGGGTCGGGTGATGTGTATGGATGTAGTAGTTAACCAAGCTCGCCGCGGTACGGACTTTTTGGGTTGAATAATGAATTGAGGTGCTGGTGGAAATTATTTTTCTAAAAGGCCAGTTATGCGGTCAGATTCGCGACCACAAAATCCATTATGCGGGCCGCATACCTGTCGCAGAATTGAGCCGAAAAATGGTTGAATTTTGAAGGTCATTTTGCGGTCCAATCTGCGATCGCACATTCATTTCACTGTCCGCATTTTCCATCGCAGATTTGGCTTGAAGAATTTTATTGGATAATTTTGCGGTCCACTTTGCGACCGCATAAGTGGTCTGCGGACCACAGACTTTTCGCAGACCTGTCCAGACAATTCCAATTTTGGGCATCACTTTCGCGGTCCATTTTGCAGACCGCATACTTGTTCTGCAGTCCACTCTGCGATCGCAGAGTTGTGTTCGGAGGGTCCATTTTCTATTTTATAACCCGACCCCATTTCTTATAAAATGACTTTCGAGTTATTTTGGCCGGGTTAAACACATATTTTAGAGAGAGGGAAGTGCTTTAGAGAGAGAGGAAGGAGCCCCAAATGCATTGATCATCAATACCTACCCCAATCTTGAAGATTCAAGAGAATCATTCACTAGACCATCATCTACCCGGGTAAGACCTTATCCTAAAACCTTCATGCAATTGTTATGGATTTAATTAGGTTATGGAGTTGGAAATAGGCCATGCATATGACAATAGGTTGTAGTATGTGGGGTTAATGAACCATTTTGAGTAGTTCTTATTGAAATTGGTTGAGGGAGGAAGGGATTATCATTGTAGAGCTTTATAATCTATTTTGCATACTAGGTGTTTGACAAAATTCCTAATAGAGTTACACCATGTAAATCCTTCTAATTATTATCAGATTTTTGATATTTTCCTATAGATTGTTATTGCTACAAGTGTTGGGACATTGTAGTAACTTAAGGAAAGCTCAAACAAGGTATGTTGGCTAAACTCCTCTTTTAGAATTGAACCTTGCAATGTCCTTGCAAGTCCCGTGTTGCTCGTTATAAATTTATTATTCCGAATAATCCTTGTATAAAAAGATATATGCGTTCAATTTGTATTCCAAATGTTCTTGTTATGTTGAGTTACTATTTGAGAAGGTGATTAAGCATGGGTGGTGTGTTAATATGTTATGATTTGAAAACGTGTTTCTAATGAAAATTAGCATGTAGAATTGTGTAATAAATCTCATTTGCCTAAGAACCTTAACTTGGTTGGTTGCTCAAATGTTTATTTAAAGTCTCGAGTAGAAATGTCGTGTCGTTGATAATCTATAAGGATGCTTGAAAGTGAAAGAAATGGGTTGGAGATATAAAGTGTATCCAACATGCCAAGAATGAAAGTTATACTTGTGGCCAATGGTGCCGAGGAAATGAAATGATGTGAGAAAGGTTATGAAATAGGCCTTGATTCAACTGTTTCAAATCGACTTCGAAAATAATTTTTTCCTAAAGGCTTATGTAGCCAAGTTATGCCCAAATGTGGCTGTTTTAACTAATGCTATGCTTTGTAAGTATTGCCAATGTGTTTTAAGCTCTTACATATTCATGACTTGAAATTATGCATTGCCCTTTTAGGGGAAAAGTATTTCAAGAATAAATGATGTGTTACTCATTTATGACTTTAACTTGTACTTCGATTGCAAATCATTTTACCCTATTTCTTGGAAAGAAATCCATTATGTTTAAAGTCTTCATTAATAATGAACTTAAAGTTGTGATTTCCGGAATATTCTATATGTTGATGTGTATGTTGATGATCCTTGAAAGTAAAGAAATGAAAGTATGAAATATAAGATACGGACACCGTTCCTTAGGATGAAAAATCATAAGTATGGCCAAGAGAGCCAATGAAATTATAATGATGTTGTGAATGGTTGAGGTTACTAACGAGGCTATTTATAGTGTGAAAGGTAATGAGGTGAATATAAAATATATTTGTGCTTTTGTTTCCCTTATGTGCAAACCAAAAATATTTTTGGGAGTATCATTAGCAAACCGAGGACGGGTGGGTCATAAGGCCCATACCCAAAACTGCACGTGCTGGTGTATGGGTGGATTATAATTTTTCCCCTTGTATGGTATGATATTGATATATTGATGTTATTGTGGTTATTTCCCTTAATTGTGATGATGTTGATATTAGTTGCGAATTGTAAAGTCAACCCACACGGCATATATGGGAAGGCAGCCTAGCCGATCGGGAGGAGATCGGACGCCATGTTGCGCACATGGTGGTACTACACTTGGTTACACCTTTCTTTCGCACCACATATCAAACCACATTGTTAGTGGGGAGATGTCCTAGCAGATCGGGCGTGATCGGACTTCGTGCTAAAAACACGGTTGTATATCAGTGCTAATGATCTCCCCAACCAAAAATATATGTATTGTTTTCGTATTTTGAAAGTTGTTATGTTTTAACTGGGAATTTGCATATTGTTAATTATGACTTGTTTCTATCATTTTTCCTTTCTTATATTGGCATTCTATTTTGAAAGAGGACATTTAGCTTTACATACTAGTACTATTCCATATGTACTAACGTCCCTTTTGACGGGGGAGCTGCATCTTCAATGGATGCAGGTAAATTCGTCAGCGAGCAATTTTGATCCTCGTTAGCAGTTACTCTCTATTCAACAGATTTTGGTGAGCCCTACTCTGTTCCTGGCTTTATGTCATTTGACGTTGTACTTTATGTTTTGAGGTATAGCCGGGGCCTTGTCACTGACACTTCCATTCTTCTCTTCTGTTGTACTTTGAGACTCTGTAGACAGGTTGTGGGTGGTGTATGATGTTGGGAATTAAACTAGTAAGTGTTGGTATTTGGGAAAATATGTTTTCACCATATCAGTAAACTTATAATATTTTGGAAATCATAAATGAATATCCTTTAGTAATGGAAAAAGATTGTGGAACAGTTGACTCTTCTCATGTCTATCACTTGCACTGATTATTATATTGTTAATGCGCAAGGTTGAGTAGAAGGCATCTAGTAGACTTGCTTAACCGAGGTATCTTGGTTGAGCACCGGTTGCGCTCTCCGAGGTCGGGGCGTGATACCAGGTTTTTCACGGTTAGAGTGGAGGGGTGCATTAGATTATGTTCCTAGCATGGTTATATCATTTCTAAAGGCTCAGCGGATGGTTGAGAAGGGGTGTGATGATTATTAGCCTTAGTGAGGGATATAAGCATTGATACTCCTACCGTTGAGTCAGTTCCGATAGTGAGAGACTTCCTAGATGTATTTGCAGTGGATCTTCCGGGCATGCCATCCGATAGGGATATCGATTTTGGTATTGACTTATTGCCAGGCACTCAGCCCATTTCTATTCCACCATGTCGTATGGCTCCAGCAGAGCTGAAAGAGTTAAAGGAGTAGTTGAAAGAGTAAGGGTTTCATTCGGCCTAGTGTGTTACCTTGGGGTGCTCCTCTCTTGTTTGTGAAGAAAAAGGATAGTTATATGCGCATGTGTATTGATTATCGGCAGTTGAACAAGGTTACAGTGAAGAACAGGTATCCATTGCCACGCATTGATGACTTATTTGATCAGCTACAGGGTGCCAGAGTGTTCTCAAAGATTGATTTGCGGTCAGGTTATCATCAGTTAAAGATTCATGATCCAGATATTCTGAAAACTGCCTTTAGGACTCGGTATGGTCACTATGAGTTCCTCGTGATGTCATTTGGGCAAACCAATGCCCCAACATCATTTATTCACCTGATGAACAGAGTATTCCAACCTTATCTTGATTATTTCGCCATTGTGTTTATTGATTACATCTTGGTGTACTTCCCCAGACGTGAAGATCATAAGCAGCACTTGAGGATTATTCTCCAGACCTTGAGAGAGAAGAAGTTGTATGTAAAATTCTTAAAGTGTGAATTTTGGCTTGATTTGGTGGCATTTTTGGGTCATTTGGTGTCGAGTGAGGGGATCAAGGTAGATCCGAAGAAGATTGAGGTAGTGCAGAATTGGCCTAGACCGTCTTCAGTTACTAAGATCTGGAGTTTCCTTAGTTTGGCCTAGTATTATCATCATTTCGTAGAGGGTTTCTCATATATAGCTACACCTATGACCAGATTGACCCAGAAGGGTGCTCCTTTCAGATGGTTCGAGGAGTGTGAGGCAAGCTTTGGAGAAGGTCAAGATGATCCAGGAACGACTTCGTACAACCCAATCTAGATATAAGAGTTATGCGGATCGGAAGGTTTGTGATGTTGTATTCATGGTTAGAGAGCGAGTCTTGCTCCGAGTTTCACCTATGAAGGGTTTGATGAGGTTTGGGAAGAAGGGCAAGTTGAGCCCTAAGTATATTGGACCTTTTAAGAAACTTGAGAGGATTGGGGAGGTGGCCTACAAGCTTGCTTTGCCACCTATTTTATTTACGGTTTATCCGGTGTTTCATGTCTCTATGCTCCGGAAGTATTACGGTGATCCGTATCATGTTTTAGACTTCAGCACAGACCAATTGGGCGAGGATTTGACTTATATTGAGGAGCATGTTGCTATCTTGGACCAACATGTCCGGAAGTTGAGATCAAAGAGTATTGCTTTAGTAAAGGTACAATGGAAGGGTCATCTGGTCGAGGAGGCGACCTTGGAGACCGAGCACTACATGCGGAGTTGTTATCCTCATTTATTCACCACTTCAGGTATGTCCTTATGCATGTTCGAGGACAAAGGTTTGTTTTAAGAGGGGGAGAATGTAACGACCCGATCAGTCATTTTGTGTAATTGTGCTCGTTTCCCCTATTGATGCTTCACACATGTATGTTTATGATTTTATGACTTGCGGGTTCGGTTATTTTCGTTCCGAGAAGCTTTGGGGTTGATTTGGACCCTTGATTCTTAACTTAGAAGTTTAAATTAGAAAATATTGACCAAACTTTGACTTTTATGAAAATGACCCTGAAACTGTATTTTTATGGCTCTGATGGCTTCGTATCATGATTTCGGACTTAGGCGTATGCACAGAATTGATTTTCGAAGTTCGTGAGTTGATTTATGTTGATTTGCTGAAATTTGGCAATTTGAAGTTGAAAGGTTTAACCATAGGTTGACTTTTAGCTATCGAGATCAGAATTTGATTTTGGGACTTGGAATAAGTCCGTTATGGTATTTAGAACTTGTCTGCAAAATTTAGTGTCGTTTGGAGTTGATTTGATAGGATTCAGACGTTTAGTTATAATTTTAGAAATTCTTGAACTTTACTTTGGAATTCATGTGTTTTAGTCTTCAATTCGTAGTTTTCGATATTATTGTATTTTGATTGAACGAGCAAGTTCGTATAATATTTTTAGACTTGTGTGGATGTTTGGTTGGAGCCCCGAGGGCTCGGATCAGTTTCAGACATGTTCTGAAATGGTTTTGAACTGAAATTAGACAGTTGGTGTTGCTGGTGCTCAGGTATCGCAATTACGAGCACCAGCATAGCAATTGTGAAGGTGATAGTGGGGGCTCAGTTTTCATAATTGCGGCATCCTCTTCGCATTTGCGAAGTCTGCAAGATTTTGCCTTGGTTTACAATTGCGAACATTTGTTCGCATTTTCCAAACTCCCAGCTTCGCAATTGCGATGCCTTTTCTCGCAAATGTGTGGTTTCATGAGGCTGTCAGGATTCGCAAATGCGAGCCCTGGTCTGCAATTTTGAGGGTTCGCAAATGCAAACCCTGTTTCGCAAATGCGACATCTGCAGCTGATTAAAGGGCTGGGAGACGGAATTTTTGAACTCATTCTCATATTTTTGAACCCTAGACTCGGTAGGAGGCGATTTGGAAAGGGGATTTTCACCTACAAACCTTGGATAAGTGATTCTAATCCAATTCTAATCATATTCCATCAACATATCTTATATTTTAACATCAAAATTATGTGAATCAAAGTAAAAATTTGTGAAACTTTGTCAAGTTTTTAAAATATAAGAAATTGAGTTTTGAGAGTCGATTTGGACTCGGATTTTGAAACTAATCACATATATGAACTCGTGGGGTCATGGGTAGACAGAATCCACCATTGGACCCGGGTTTTGACTGGGCGAGCCTCGGGTTAACTTTTGTTGACTTTTTTGGGAAAAGTATAAAGATCTTAGTTTTATCTATTGTAATTGAATTTCCTAGCATTGTTTGATAATATTAAGTCGATTTTTGTTAGATTTGAGCCGTGTGGAGGCAGATTTTAAGGTAAAAGCTATTTCCGAGTGTTGAATTGGCCTAGTTGAGGTAAGTGTTTTGCCTAACTTCGTGTGGGGGAAATATCCCTTAGAATTGGTACTATTTGATTTAATTGTGCTAAGTGATATCCATGTACGCAAGGTGACGAGTGGGTACATGGGTTGTACGTGGTATTTCACTGGTTTAGTCTATTTAGACTATTTCCATGCTTTAATTGAAATGCAATATCATGTTCTAAATTCTCTTAGTCAATCTATTCTTACTTGTGTTAGTCTATTCTTATATGCCTTAAATGATTTTGTTAACACTTGTTCTACCTCCTAATTTATAATTTGCTCTCATGCTTTAGTTGAACTTGTTGCCTCTTTTATTGTTTCATGTTATCTCTTTCATTGTTGATTTTCATTATTTGAAGTCATTGCTACACGTTATCTCTTCCATTATGAGTTATCCTTATCTAATATTGTGGTTATATATTGTCTCTCATTGTTGAGTTATTGGTGTTGAAGTTGTGAAAACGGTTAACACGTTGAGGCGAAATTATTATTGTTTACACAACTTTCTTTTGAGTATTTTACATTCATTGTTATTATTGATATTCTTGTACCCGTTGTGGTGGAGCCGTGGGCTATTGTTGTGGAAACATTGATATTATGGATTGTTGGAAAATTATGATATATGGGCACTTATGTGCGTGTTGCTTGTAGGGGAACTACGTGAAGCCATGTGGCATCATAAGGTGGGCTAAAGTGTGTGTAGCTATTTCTGGAAAACTGTTTTCAAAACATATTTCAAATGTAAGGCTCACGCGGTGGTATAAGGAAAGATTGTGATTGAAATTAAGAAATGTGAATACGAGGCGGTACCTCGGTTATAATTCTTGATTATACGAGCCGGTACCTCAGTTGTGATTTCATTATAAACGAGGTGGTACCTCGTTGTGATTCTTCTTGTTTAATTCATATTGCAAAGAGTTTTGGTGGGAACATTTCTTGTTGTTTCATTCTTTATTGTTCTAGCAGTTGTTGTCCGTATATGATCATTGTAGTTCTCTTTAGTTGCTTCTTTTATGCTATTTCTATGTTTAATTTCTGGAATAGTTCATGTTACTATCTTGATTCCTATCAGTTATTTCTCAACTTTCCATTTTATATTCGTATTATATTTTCATACTGCTTATTTATATCCTAGTAGGTGCCTTGACCTAGTCTCGTCACTACTCTACTCAGGTTAGGCTTGATACTTACTAAGTACCATTGTGGTGTACTCATACTATATTTTTGCACATTGTTTGTGCAGTTCCAGGTACGTCTGCCCATGCCGGACACTAGAGTTGATTGAGTTGTTACTTGGGAGACTTCAAGATATACTTGCTCCACGTCTGCAGGCCTTGGAGTCACCTTCCCTTTTATTCTGTTTACTATTGTAGTTCTTTCAGACGGTGATGTAGTAGTTGCCCTAGTTTTACTCTATAGAGCTTATGACTCAGTTCCACCGATTTTTGGGTAGCGTATTGTTGAGATTATGTTTTGTATCGGAAGGTTATATCAGTTATTCAGCTTTATTTTAGTATTTTGATAATTTTTTCTACCAAGTTATTATTATTTGTTAGGGTTACCTAGTCATAGAGACTAGGTGCCTTCACCACATCATGCGGAGGAAAATTGGGGTCGTGACAAAAATGTGTCTCGGATATTCTCCTAACTTAATTTAATCAACAATTCAACAAGCTCTTTCGATTACTTAAAAGAATCACTGAATTAAACCAAACGAAATAGTGCAAAGGTAATAACCCAAAATATTTCTCTTTCGATTAAATAATTCGGTGAGCAAAATTACAATCAATTCAAAGCTCCATAAATGAAGTCATGCAAAATACTAGAGTTAAATTATAAAAATATCAATCTAAATACCATATTTATCAAACCCTAAATTAATTCTTTAAAGAATAAGAAAATGGGAATTCAATCCAAACTCGGGTTGTCACGAACCAAAATCCACTATAGGTCGCGATGGCGCCTAACGTCGCCGCCAGGCAAGCCAACGATAGTTGATCCACTTAATTACTCATTTTTATTCCATTTGAAATCATAATTTCCATTAATTAAATAGTATGAAATAGAATTTACAGGGTGAAACAATGATGATTACATGAACTACCATACTAAATATCCAGTAGGAACCCCCAAAACCCGTTGTCACAAGTGCATGAGTATCAACTAGGAAATATGATAAAATACAACATCTGTCTGGAATACAAATTAGACAGGAGAATGTAAATAACTCTGATGGAGACTCTGTTTGCTGTGGACTCGTAACATGGGATGCAACTCACCTAAGTCCATGCAACAGCAGCACCTCTATGCCCACAAGACCACTAGACATATATGTACATGCACAAAATGTGCAGCAAGTGTAGCATGAGTACGTAAAATAACGTGTACCCAGTAAATATCTAGTCTAACCTCGAAGAAGTAGTGACGAGGGATCGACTTTGACACTCACTATGGGCTAACAATAAAATATCAAAATTATAATTTAGCATGGATTATGTAAATACAGCTGGAAACTCAATAACAAGAAATAGATAAACAGTTCTTTCACTGATAGTAAATCCCAAATTAATTTCCATCGTTTAACAAATTGATCTCTCAAGCCAATGAAACAATATCAATTATAATTGGACTTTAAGTATTATTACGCACGAATTATGCCGAGGTCGTACGACCCGATCCAACATACAAATATATAAATTGTGCACTGCCGAGGGTCGAACGACATGAACCATAGATGCATCTATCTTCTACCAAGGCATTCGGTCGGCTCCACGAGAAAAAAAAATAATTTATAAACAACCGATTCAAGATTTTTAAGAGGCTAATATTTAAAGAAATACCAATTCTCATTAACGGTCAAGTGACCCGTCCAAAACTCAAGTAAATGAATTTAACCTTTTACAATTCATTTATCAAGTTACAATATGATTTAAGCAATTAAATTAACAGGTAGGGTACAAACATCGCAAGTATAACATGATTTGGGTCCTAGAATACCCGGACATAAGCATAATTAGTAGCTACGTACGGACTCTTGTCACCTCGTGCGTACGCAGCCCCCACAAATAGAAGCACATATTAAATCAATTCACCTATGGGGTTAATTCCCTCTTACAATGTTAGATAAGAGACTTTCCTCGCTCCAAAGTTCCAAAACCGGCTCCAAAGCTTTTTCTAACAACTCAAACCGGCGCCCGTCGCTCCAAAACTAGTAAATAAATGTAAAATTCCATGAACATATACTCTAATACTCATTATAAGTCAATTTATAATAATTTTCAACTCCGCTAGAAAAATTGATAAAGCCACCCTCGGGCCCACGTGCCCGGATTCCGAAAATTTCTAAAGATAATCATTACCCATGATACTACGAACTCAAATGTATAATTTATTCCCAACTCCATGTCCAATTTCGTGGTTAAAATCCAAAAATATTAATTTCTAGGTTTTCATTCAAAATCCCAAATTTCTACCAATTTTCATGTTTAAATTGTTATACAAACCATGTATTTAACTTGAAATAGGTGGGAATCACTTACCTTGTGTTGCTTGATGAAAATTTCCCATTGAAGCTCTCCAAAATCGCCCCAACCGAGTGAAAAATGAGAGAAAATGGGCCAAATCCCATTTTTAAAAGAACCTTCTGCCCAAACGATTTTTTGCATCTACGGGTCACTAGCCGCTTCTGCGGTCTACCATCCACTTCTGCGGAGTTCACTCTTGCGACCAACTGCTTCTGCGGTCTCAACCCCGTTTCTGCGGGTGCGCATCTACGCAAAATCGTCCGTTTCTACGGACCAGCCTCCCCACTCATTCCCGCTTCTGCGCCAATTGCACCACATCTAACCAAGATTGGCTCACTATATCTTCTTCTTCAAAATTATCTTCTTGTGGGAACTCACTTTCCTTAGCCAATTCTTCCGCCTCGACCTTCATTTTCATGATTGTTGCACTAATTCTTTGTATAGCCTTTTGATTTTCATCTTGTTACTCGGCTACTTGGTTCATCATGTCAATAATATAAGCAACACACTCTGCATCCTCCACTTTATTGCTCCTATCATACTCACAAACATTATTAAAAATATCATAATAAGGGCTCAGAGAAGGGTAAAAAGAATAAGGACAACCATCCTAATGGCCACCTTGACAACCACACACATTACAAAAATTCCACTCATAAGATTGAGATTCACAATTTTGCCACAAGTGTGGTCCTCCACAATATGGACAGGGATCACCAAAATAAGAATAACCAATATTCAACCAATTCTCACTCCAAGATGCCATGTAAAAAAATATGATACTAACTACACTAAAATAAAATTAAAAACTTGAATAGAAAAAAGTAAAAGTCTAATCTAGCAAAACAGTCAATTTTAAAGTCCCCGACAACGACACCAAAAACTTGTTGCTCTCAAATGCACACGCAAGTATACGTGGTCGTACAAGTAATACAGGATTGTAAGTCCAGATATCATACCCACAGGGACTTGTGATTAACTATCAACTAAATTAAACCCAAACAATTAATCTATTCAAGTGAATCCTAAAGTATGAATAATTAATTCAAACTAATCTAGAGTAACAAACTAAGAGATTAAAGGAATAAGTTGGCGGAATTAGACATGAATTCAATGAGAGACGATATTCTAGAGCATGGGTTAGCTGACAATCTCGTTGAGTCTTTCACTTAAATTGTCTAATTAATTTATCTGGTTTATTGATTGGTAGGGTTAATATTAGTCGTAGCCTTCTCCCGAAGTACTACTCACCTATTCAAGCTAACCTAACGCCTATATTCCTATGAAATTAGGATTAACAAGAACGCATTAATAATTCCTGTATAATAACCAAGCAAGGCGATTATGTATATCCCTATCCTAACCGCAAATTTGTTCCCGATAATCAGGTTCAGGATCTCTCTCTACTCAATCTTATATGCAATCTAGAATTCCCTCTCCCGAGTTCAATCCTAGATTCGTAGATAGTATTCAATTGGTGATCAAGCAATCAAATAATTAAGCGCAAGATTGAATAAATAAACCAAAATGATAAAATAATAAGAACAATTCAAGCTTCAAACTACAACGTTCATGTAGCACCCCAAAACTCCAGAACTAATAAACCATGAGATTAAAGGGAAAAAAGAGAAGAAAAATTAGTTAGAAGCCTCCTCCAAGCATGGTGTGTGTTCATCCACGTGAATTATCCTTCAAAGTATGTTAGATCTCCTCTAAATTAGGTTTAGACTTGCTTTTATACGAGTTTGGGTGGGTAGGGGGTCTTGGGCCGAAATAACCTTGTCATGGGCGAAGTAGGAGATGTTTCCTGTCACCAGCGCCCAGGGTAGCGTGGGGCGCTAGCCCTGTCGCTGGAAAAATAAACATTCTAGAAATTGGGCCACATATAGCGCCCCAAGCAGCCTGTGGCCCTCGAAATCGCCATTTTTAACTTTTTCTCCCTTTTGGCTCTAGTCTCGCACCTTTCGTCCCCTATTGCCTCCGGATGATTCCTACATATAAAAACACCACAAATAAGCATAAATCAATACATTTTACATTCTAATTCCACGAAACACGAGTAAAATATGAGGCGATATACATATAAATATATATACTTTAATCCAGATATCAGCTATCCCACACTTGCAGATGCTAATACGTTTAAATTTCAAGTTAGGAGCAATGGATAACCTGCCCGAGTGTGAACGCCGCTAGGTCTTGGGATAGACCAACTATTCCCACGACTGCATTTGCCATTGTTTGTCAGATATATTTTTTAGAATAATCAACTTGATCTAAGTTTCGATTTTAGAATATAAATTAAAATTTGTGGATTAATTCAAGCTTATGGATTCCTGTGTTAATTGAAGTTTAAATTACTTTATTGTATTTTATTATTATTTTTAGCCCAGACTAGTCTTGTCCCTCCGCTTAGGGGGAGGGGCGATCAACGAGACGTATTGGATATCCTTTAGAGGTGCTTAAGTAGTTTGAGCCTGCTACAGGTGTTGAAGACGGAGGTGACGAATTACGTGGCTAGAGGCAGACTTTCTATTTACAGTTGGCATGCTACCTTGACCGTTCCAATTCTTTTAGACTTTGTTGTATTTAGATTTTAGACTCTTATGTTATTCCTGAAGAATGTCCCGAAGAATAATGTACTCAAGTTTCTACTTAGAGGCTCATGACTTTGACAATTGATTTAGCTTTATAAACGTTCTAGAGTTAAATGCTTTATTTAGGTTGTCTCACAGTATTTACTTTAGATGTTGTTGGTTTTATTTCGATTATTGAGATCAGATAAGTCCTTCACGCACCTAGTTATGCATAAATAGATATTTTTGGGGTATTATTACTTATAATTTACTCGTTCCACATTTTTAAGGAAGAGCTAGCATAGAAGTAAATTCCATATGGTCATTTTCATTATTCAGAAAAGTATGACCCCCTATTACAACTTCTTTTTCTGTGAAAGAATAAATTATTTTCAAATAACAATCCAAAAAGAGAAAAGCAAAATATCAACGTAATGCGAAAGAGAATGAAGAATTTCTTATTTTCTATAGTGAAGAGACAATACTTATTCTTAAGCCATTGCTTCATTTAGTAATCAAAGAGTCGAGCACAAATTCGTTTTACATATTTAACAAAATTCCTTTTCTTTTGTTTCTCTTTGTCTAAAGCTTTCATTCCCAAAGTTAAAGGCAAAAGGAGGAGCTTTGTCTTTAAATGCCTTTTGGAAAGGGAAGTGAGTGAGAAGCTGTCAGTGCGTCAGCTCGCACTTCCTTTCTTTCCTTTAGGAAAATCTTTTTTTCTCAATACTGACAATGCCAACCCCCACGCATGTTATAAAACACACAATATAAATAATTAGATATATTCTTTCTTTAATAGTATAAAGTTTTTAAAGAAAGTATAATCATATAATTCAACATGATATCAAAATATGAAAAAAATTCTTAGTTCAAATCACACCATCATCAATTATAAAAAGAATTTTTACATTCTTGATAAAGAAAAAGGTCATGAGATTTGCAGGTTCAAATCACCATTATTAGCAGTCACGTACACAAAATTAACACAAGCACGATATATTATTACAATTTAACTCGTAAGTTCAACTATGTTTGGTTCTTAAGTCATATTAAAAAAAGACTGTTAGTTGCACTAAGTTCTCGTTATGCGCAAGGTCCTGGAAGGACAAGACCAGAAGGGTCTGTCGTTGACAGTCTTACCCTGCATTTCTGCAAGAAACTGTTTTCGCGGTTCTTAAGTTATATTCTTATCTCATATTGGTATTTACTCTCTATCATTTCTTCAAGCCTATTAAATATATACATATTATTTTTAACATAAATCTATTTATAAGCATATGTTAAAAAATAAAAAGGTACCTCCCATAACAACCCTTTCCTTTTCTTCCATCAATTTTAAATTCACATAAAAACAAACTTAAAATTACATTATAGCAGTTGTATTGTTTTCTTTTCAGTTGTAGCAACCAACCTTTTTGTCATAACTACGTGCGATCCTTCATAGATTCCCTCCTTTTTCTCTCAATCTTTACCTTTCTTCCAACTCTACAACTTGATTTTTTTTTTTCTCATTATTGATGCCCATGCATCTGTTAAAGAATCTCAACTCCATCTTCAAAACCTTGAACTCTCCTTACTGGCCTTTTCTTTTACTTCTTTATTTTGATTTATTCTGAGTTTCCAAGCTGTGGCCAAAGAACAAGACAATCAGTCTTGGCACATTTTTGTGTATATAATATAGCTTTATGCCCAAGAATACAGAAACAACAGAGCTCTCTGTTTTAAACTTTCCTTTTTTGGTATGTGAAATATGGCAAGTTCATCTGGTATGAATATTAAAGAAGGGATAAATTCATGTAGCGGGAATAATTCGATAGGGGGAAGAGATACTTCTTCTTCTTCTTCACCTACAAGTTTTCAACAAAATCAGGTTTCAATGGATTGGACTCCAGAAGAACAAGCTATCTTGGAGGAAGGTTTGGTAAAGTGAGTAAATCTTTTAAGTCTTGATTTGATTGATAACTTGTTGTTTCTCTTTGTGGGGTTGGCGCCTGTAAATTACTTGCTTGTTGTTGTGGTTAATTGTTAAGCTTTGTGATTGGTATAATGATGAATAAGTCAATTTTTGCATGTTATATTTGCTAGGTACAAATATACAATCTGTGAGGATTCATTTAGCCGATCCTCACTGGCTTGAATTAATCTGTGTGGACTAACATAAATCGAGCCTAGTTGCTGTTGTGCAAATATATGATTTTTTTAATTTTTAGTTTGATTAAGGTGGTGTTAGCTCTTTCCTTCTTATGGCAAGAATTCCTTTATGATATTGGATATCATTCCTTTTTCTTTTGTTTCTACTTTATATGCTCCCTATTTTACTTCTTTCAGCAGTTAGAATTAGTTAACCATGTGAGAAGGTGCTTTAACAGTATATTTAACAAAGTTGTAACATTATTGTCGTTTTTCGTTTGATTGAAACTGAGGACTTTAGGCATATATGGTCTAATGACTAGTGTTCTCTGGTTCACTTGGTTTCTTCTGTGATAATCTCAAACAAGTACCTGAAAACACTGCCCTCCCCATATGAAGTTTTAAGTGATTTTGGACCAATGGTGGAGCCACATCTTTTCAGTAGTAGTCTTGTCCGAAAACCTCAGACAAAAAGCCAGCTTAAGAGTACCAAGGTTCTGAAAGAGAGACAAGCCTTAAGGCAACTAAAGCTAGGAACGCAGGCTAAAGTTATCTTACTGAGATAGGAAGTGCGAGACATGATATGAGGAACAACATTTGAGAGTGTCACTAAAGATTATGAACACAAGTTCTCTTACTTACGAAATAGAGGTCTTGAAGTGAGGAAAAGAATTTGAATAGTTCTGTCATCAGCATTTCTAACTATTGCTATTCGGTTTATGATATGATCTGAACCTAGTTTTAGACTCTGCTAACTTCTAGTATTAGAAATGAATTTTTTATTTTATTTTTTTAAAAAGGATAACGGATAAATTTTAGGCTGATGTTTCTTTACTTCCTTCGTTTATCTTGTCAAACGTGTTGATCTCTTATTTCTAGTAGAGGTTTATCTCTTTAAGCTACTTTTCTCAAGGGTCTAGAGTTCATTTGTATTTACTGAAGCTCCATATCTAGGACAACTATTGAACCTGGGAAATAACTCTTAAAAATAACTGCAGATATGCCTCCGAGACAAGCATATCCCGTTATGCAAAAATTGCAATTTCGCTGAAGAACAAGACTGTTCGTGATGTGGCATTACGATGCAAATGGACCACAGTAAGTGCTCCTAGCTGCTGCATTTTGTAGCTAAAAACTCTCCCTGAACTTGATACTTAAACAAAAATATAACCAGAAAAAGTAAAAAAAGCCTGAATTTATTACTTTGAAAACAAAATATAGACAAGCATACATCTAACAATCAACTACACCTAAGCCCCAGATAAGCCATAGCTAGTACTAAAAGCATTGAAATTCTTCACCACAACACAGTTACACGCATTGTTTTCTGCATATTAGCAGGCATTAGATCTGTTCCTCAAGTTTTGTTGTTACCATGCATTTGTCTTTGATGTTCATATTGGTTCTCTTTACTTCTCATCCTTTACCATGTTCTTTCTCTTTCTTCCCGGGTCTGGCCACTTAAGAATTTCATTTGCTATTCCTTCTTTTTTAAAACTCTTTTTTGCATCATTTAGAATCCTTATAGTTGTAGTTATATGGTTAAGAAGAAATTGAGTTAACATAGTAGCTATTATATTGTATACGTATAATTTTCAATTTTTTTGGAGCAAGTTTTCCTCTTGTTATAGTGTTGTTGTACTGACTGTGTTACTATCCCTGTAGAAAAAGGAAAACAGCAAGAGAAGGAAAGATGACGCAAATCTATTGAAGAAAAATAAAGATAGAAAGGTAAACACTTGTGTTTATCTCTTGTGTTGATATTGATTTCCCTATCTCTTTGAGCTCATTTTATTTACGAAACAGCACCATGAGAATAAGGAGTCTGTGAAGTCCAATAATAGGTCAAAATAATTTAAATCTTTAGTATTAAACAATGAAGTGGTACTGCATTCCCTTCTAAACATCTTGAGTTCATTTCCTTCCAAACTGTCTGTGTAACGCATGGTGGTATGAATTAGATGGAACTTTAAGTCGCTTTTCTATCTTCTGGATCCTGCCTCTGTCCTCCTTTAGGTTGGTCGGCATTCCCCATATCGCTGCAAATAAGTTTGTAAACATGCTCCTAATTTGCAAAGAATTCAACTTCTATATACTGATAGTGTAAAAGGTACAATATAAGGTCACTTGAAAAACAACATCCTTAATAAATGGGATTAGCAACTAGGGAAATAAGGTAGGTAACCTGCTACAACAGGTTAAAGTACATTGACAGCGTAACGGTCAGTGTATGTAAGTTAACAAATGATCAGCAATGTAGGAACTAGAGATCCGGGTGCTCCTCTGCTTTCTCACATCTTCTGAAGGTTGTAATTCCATTCTTTTGAAGTTTCTATTGATTAAGGCATGAACACATCACTTTTAAAGGTACAATGTTCTTCCACAAGATTCTCCGAGCCCACTGACCATATCTTCCCGTTATGACCAGCAAATTATAGCGTGATCCAACGAAGAAGGTTCCATTCTCTTCTGCTTTTCAGACCTAAGTTGCTCGGATACGGGTGCGGGTGTCCGACACGGGTGCGGATCTAGAGGTCGGATCCTTCGAGATGTAAATTCTAAGATTCGGGGATACGGATCCTAGTACGGATACGGGTGGGGGATCCGACTAAAAATAATTCAAAAAAAATAAAAGTATACCTAAATTATGAGGAATTTGGTGGAATACTTATGTATAGCTTGTAAAGTGTGGATTTCTTTTTTATTCTCAAGTTATAGATAAGTAAAGAATTGATTTCCTGGATAAGGTATGCTATTTTCTTCAAATTCGCCCTAGTTTTGGTTCTGATTTCGGGAATCAAATTGTATCCCGTCTCGAATTTTTCCATCCGTCACGGTCATTTTGACCAAATCCGGTACGGATCCCATACCCACACTCATACTAGTGTCGTGTCGACACGGGTACGGCACCTAAACTGCCGTGTCGGAGCAACTTAGTTTCAGACTAATCTGGCTTTTGAGATATTTCTGAAGAGCTACTTTATGTATCTCCCAGTCATAGAAGTTCCTCCAAGAAATTTATCTCCAGTGACATATTGTTTCTCCTACAGCTTCCAGTTGTAGCTTCTTGACCTGTAGTAAATCTAACAGTGTGCAACATGTGTTGGACACATTTTCTTGATTGGCAAACACGTCATCGCTAGTATGATTTCTAACATGTAAACCCTCAAGAAGTGTCTTTCTGAACAATTATCTTAATCCTCATGCTCTTGGTTTGATGAGAGTAGTCGAGAGAACTCCCTAAGCAACAGAACATAAGTTGTGTGATTATCTTCCTCTCTTTCACCGTCTTCTACTTTGTTTCCTAGTTTTACTAAAACCCGTAATGAACAATATGTTAGAATGCTGCACGTTGGTTGAGGGAATAGACTGTTGTCTCCTTATATGGTTTTGAATAATTCTCACCTCATGATCTCTTTTTTGGGTTGAGTTACGCATTATATCAATTTTCTTAACATTGTATTAGAGCCAAACCTATCCTTATTCTTTGTTTACTCTTATGTTGGATCACCATAATATTGTTCATATTCCAAATGTCCAATCCTGGGCATGCTTCTGGAGAGGGGACGGAGGGGTGTTAGAATGTCCCATATTGATTGGGAATGAGGTGTTGTCTCCTTATATGATTTTGGGCAATTCTCACATCATGATCTTGCTTATGGGATTGAGTTAAGCCCATAGTGCCTTTTCTTAACAGACCAATGTTTGTAAGACTTTCAGCATTAGCTGGTTCTTATGATCCTCTAAAGAATGGTTATTCACAGACCAATCTTGTCTACCTGTGTTAACAATAAAACACCAGATAGTATCTCCTATCAACTTCCAGCTAATTGTAGCAAAATGGATAAAAAAAACAGTTATCCATCCATATTATCCACTAAAAAACGGGTTGGATAATGAACTTTTTGAAAATGGGTCAAATATGGATAACAACCATATTATCCACTTAGAAAATGTATAACCAATGGATAACTAATGGGTTTAACTTTTACATTTGTCAAGACTCAAATTGGGGGTTCCTCAAGCTTGGGAGACTAGGAATTCTCCCGAAAGTAATCATATTCAAAAAGATATCCATATTATCCGCTTGTTAACTCATTTTCTACCCGTATTAAATATAGATCGGGTCGAATTCGACCCGCCCATATTCGACCCGACTCTCGCGTTTGCTACCCCTTAACCTAACTAACATCATTAACCTACCCCCGACTTTGTACTTGGATAATATGAGTGCAAGGATTTTGAAGGACTCAGAGCTTCCTGCAAAAGTGAACCTTGCATTATTTGTGGCTACCTCAAAATTTTTGTCTCTTTTATTAACTCTCTTTATTTAGATGATGACATGATTTGACCCTAGAATTTTCTCTTCCCATTGAGGAGGGGGACTATTTATAATGTTAAGTTGCTAATATATTTCTGTGAATGTGATGTAAGATCCAAGCATAGATCAAACAGAAATGACTAAAAAAATTCATCTGCTTATAGAGTCTGGAAACCTAAATATCATAGTCAGACATTGCTTAACGAAAGGAATGGTCACAGATCTCTCAAACTAAAGTAGCTGTTACCTCGTGATTTATTTGGCAGCTCTCGAAGCTGCACATTATGCCGTCCTAATCAGTCTAAAATTGTAGAGTTTAATCCCAGTAAAAGTTCAACTACTTTCTCTACAATACTAGCACCTCGATTGTCGCTTAACAAAAAATTCATAGAAATTATGAAGAGCATGTTTTATCTTGATCTTTCCCTCTTGCATGCTTTTGGAAAGTTGTTTGTAATGAGGCTATCGGAATTCATCACTGGTGTTTTAGGTCATTTCTATTTGGCTTACTTTGATGTATACCTCCAGAGGCTCAAGGAAATGTGTTACATTCTTTTCTCAGGAAAAATTGACTGATCCTACTGCAGCGTCGTCCCCTGTAGTAATCCAGCCTGGTTATGTTCCATATGCTCAAGGAGTGGTTTCAAATAAGAGTGACAGTTTCACCTCATATCATGGTCAGTTTCACTTCTTCTCAAGAATAGTTAGTAGATTAAAATTGCTCTTTTTCTTTAGCATGAAATTTAGATATCTGAATTATGTCTTGTTGGTGTTCATCATAAAAAACACTTGAAACTACATTCTTACATTTTAAGTTCTTTGTCAATGTTAACTCAATATTTTAAAAATAAATAAATAAATCCTCCATATGAGAAGTGATGAAAACTTTGATGAAACTTAAATCTATGAAGTATAAAGATTTGAGGTCCCCAACTAGCATAGGATGGAGTTATTGATTGATTAAGAATTTGAGATGCATTAATTAAATGATAGTTCTATGTTGGCAATCTGGACACTATTCTGATTGTTTTCAAAAGTGAAAAGCGCAAAATAGCGACATGGTCAATGTGATTTTAAGCGAAATATGAGAAGCAAAGCGCGCACAATCTATTGGACATGTAAAGAATACCAATTATATCTGAGTTTAGTACTATAATGATCAACTCACGATTAGAATAACAAACTTTCGCGTCCAATATATAATAACGTCGATATTAATTCAACTCCTCAGAGTTGAGATTCAAACAACAGCTTCTCACTGGGCTAATGTTGCAACTCATTGTTTGAAGCGTGAACTTGGCTGAATCGTATAGCATATGTAAGAACTAAGATGTTGAGGTCTACAAGTTTTGGGGACAAGTACACCTGATATCTCAAGTTAAAGCATCTTATAATGTTCTTCTCATCTAATTCCAACTTCTTTTATTCTGAAAAGTAGAATTTGTTCATTGCAGCCACAGTCAGTGTCACCACGCAG